>NC_090656.1:250756232-250808342 GCF_040937935.1 Hyperolius riggenbachi
GTGTGTGTGTGTGTGTGTGTGTGTGTGTGTGTGTGTGTGTGTGTGTGTGTGTGTGTGTGTGTGTGTGTGTGTGTGTGTGTGTGTGTGTGTGTGTGTGTGTGTGTGTGTGTGTGTGTGTATGTGCCGCGATCACGCAAAAACGGCTTGACCGATTTGAACGAAACTTGGTACGCAGATCCCTTACTACCTGGGATGATATGTTCTGGGGGTCTCGCGGCCCCCCTGCACACCTGGGCGGAGCTACAAACAGCAAATCAGATTCCACCCATTCAAGTCAACGGAAAAAATGTAAAAGGCTGCCATTCTCACAGTAATCAAGCCAGAGTCCACACACATGGCACAGTTGGTCACTTGGTGACCGAGGTTACAAATCCAGGAAAAGTGGGCGGAGCATAAAACAGCCAATCAAATTTCAGCCGTTCATTTTAAATGGGAAAATGTAAACTGCAGCCATTCTTAGACTGTGTATCGCAGGGTTCTCAAACTTGCCACACTTGGTCACTGGGTGAATGTGATTAAGATTCAAGAAAATGGGTGGAGCCTACAACAGCCAATCAAAATTCACCTATTGATTTTCAAGGAGAATATTTAAACTGCTGTTATTCTTACACTTTTAATGGCAGAGGCTTCAAACTTGCTACAGTCGGTCATTGGGTGACTGGGGTCCAAATTTACCAAAGGGGCGGGGCCACATACAGCCAATCAGATTTCCTTGGTGGATAAACTGCTTCCATTCACACATGTTTGATGCCAGGAACCTGACAGCTCACAAACGTGGTCATTGAGTGACTGTGAGTCAAGGTTACAAAAAGTGGGCGGAGCCAAAACAACTTTTACTGGGAAAATATAAACTGCAGCCATTCTTACACCGTTAATGGCAGGGTTCTCAAACTTTGCACAGTTGGTCATTGGGTGACAGATTAAGATTTTGGAAGGTAGGTGGAGCCTACAACAGCCAATAAAAATTCACCTTTTGATTTTCAAAGGGAATATTTCATCTGCTACCATTCTCTTATACTGGTAAAAGCAGATGCCTCAAACCTGGTACAGTTGGTCACCAAATTCAGGAAGGGGGCGGAGCCACAAACAGCCAGATTTGTTTATTTTTCAATGGGAATATACAAAGTATTGATACCAAGGACCCAAAGCTGATAAACTTGATAACTGAGTGACTGTATGTCAAGGTTAGAAAAAGTGGGAGGTGCCAACAACTTCATTTTTTACATTGCAGGGTTCCCAAACTTTACACAATTGGCCATTGGGTGACTGGGATGAATATTCAGAAATGTGGGTGGAGCCTACAACAGCCAATCAAAATGTACCTATTGATTTTCAAGGGGAATATTCACATTGCTACCATTCTTACACTGTTAGTGGCAGAGGCCTCAAACCTGATACAGTTAGTCATTGGGTGACTGGGGTCCAAATTCACTAAAGGGGTGGAGCCACAAACAGCCAATCAGATTTGTTAGATTGATTTCAGCCGTTCAGTTATTGGCAGGGTTCTCAAATGTGACACAGTTGGCCACTGGGTGACTGGGACTAATATTCAGAAAAGTGGGTGGAGCCTACAGCAGCCAATCAAAATTCACCTTTTGATTTTCAAGGGGAATATTTACATTGCTGCCATTCATACACACCTAATGGCAGACGCCTAAAATCTGCTACAGTCAGTCACTGGGAGACTGGGGTTTAAATTCTGAAGGGAGCGGGCCAAAAACAGCCAATCAGATTTTGTTTAATTTCAATGGTAAAATGCAACTTATTGATGCCAAAGACCCCAAAGCTCATAAACTTGGTCATTAAGTGACTGTATGTCAAGATTAGAAATAGTGGGCGGAGCCAAAAACTACTAACTTTTTACATGGGGAAATGTAAACTGCAGCTTTCCTTACACTGTTAATGGCAGGGTTCTCAAACTTCACACAGTTGGTCACTGGGTGACTAGGATTAATATTCGGAAAAGTAGGTGGAGCCTACAAGAGCCAATCAAAATTCACCTATTGATTTTCAAGGGGAATATTGAAACTGCAGCCATTCTCACACTGTTAATAGCAGAGGCCTCAAACCTGCTACAGTCGGTCGTTAAGTGTTTGGGGTTCAAATTCAGTAAAGGGGCGGAGCCAAAAGCAGCCAGATTTCTTTGCTGGATAAACTGCTTCCATTAGCACAATTTTGATGCCAGGAACCCAAAAGCTCACAAACTTGGTCATTGAGTAGTGACTGTGTGTCAAGGTTACAAAAAGTGGGTGGAGTTAAAAACAGATTTTTCTGGGAAATTGTAAACTGCAGCCCTTCTTCACTGTTAATGGCAGGGTTCTCAAACTTAGCATAGCTGGTTACTGGGTGACTGGGATTAATATTCAGAAAAGTGGGTGGAGCCTAAAAATGCCAATCAAAAATCACATGTCACTTTTCAAGGAGAATATTAAAATCGCTGCCATTCTTGCACTGTTAATGGCACAAGCCTCAAACCTGGTACAGTTGGTCATTGGGTAACTGAGGTTCAAATTCAGAAAAGGGGACAGAGCCACAAACAGTGAATCTGATTTGTTTCATTTCATGGGAAAATACAAATTATTGATGCCAAGGACACCAAAACTCACAAACTTGGGCATTGAGTAGTGACTGTGCGTCCAGGTTACAAAAAGTGGGCGGAGCCAAAAACAAATTTCACTGGGAAAGTGTAAACTGCAGCTCTTCTTACACTGTTTATTTCAGGGTTCCCAATCTTTGCCCAGATGATCACTGAGTGACTGAGATTAATATTCAGGGAAGTGGGTGGAGCCTATAATAGCCAATCAAAATTCAATTTTCAAGTGGAATATTTAAATTGCTGCCATTTTTACACTGTTAATAGCAGATGCCTCAAACCTGCTACAGTTGGTCATTGGGTGACTGGGGTCAAATGCTGGAGAGGGGTGGAGCCACAAACAGCCTATCTGATTTGTTTAATTTCTATGGGAATATACAAATTGATGCCAAGGACCCCAAAGCTCACAAACTTGGTCATTGAGTGATTGTGTGTTTTAGGGTTAGAAAGTGGGCGGAGCCAACACCAGTCAAATACATACCCGGGCAATGCCGGGTCATCAGTGGGTGGAGACAAATACAAATTTCACTGGGAAAATGTAAACTGCAGCCATTCTGTTAATGGCAGGGTTTTTAAACTTTGCACAGTTGGTCACTGGGTGACTGGGATTAATATTCAGAAAAGTGGGAGAAGCCTACAAAAGTAAATCAAACTTCACCTGTTGCTTTTCAAGGGGTATATTTAATTGCTACCATTCTTGAACTGTTAATGGCACAGGCCTCAAACCTGGTACAGCTGGTGGAGCCACACACAGCCAGTCACATTTGTTTCATTTCAATGCAGATGATTGATACCAAAGACCGCAAAGCTCACAAACTTGGTCAGTGAGTAATTGTGTGTTAGGGTTAGAAAAAGTAGGCGGAGCCAACACCAGCCAAATACATACCCGGGCAACGCCGGGCAATCAGCTAGTACATAATAATAATGTGGTAGGACATTAGACTATGACTATGGTAGGATTGGAGTGTGAGCCCCTGTGAGGACAGTCAGTGACATGACTATGTACTCTGTAATGTGCTGCAGAAGATGTCAGTGCTATATAAATACATAATAATAATAATAATATGGTAGGACATTAGACTATGACTATGGTAGGATTAGATTGTGAGCTCCTCTGAGGACAGTCAGTGACATGGCTATGTACTCTGTAATGTGCTGCAGGAGATGTCACTGCTATATAAATACATAATAATAATAATATGGTAGGACATTAGACTATGACTATGGTAGGATTAGATTGTGAGCTCCTCTGAGGACAGTCAGTGACATGGCTATGTACTCTGTAATGTGCTGCAGAAGATGTCTGTGCTATATAAATACATAATAATAATATGGTAGGACATTAGACTATGACTATGGTAGGATTAGATTGTGAGCTCCTCTGAGGACAGTCAGTGACATGACTATGTACTCTGTAATGTGCTGCAGGAGATGTCAGTGCTATATAAATACATAATAATAATATGGTAGGACATTACACTATGACTATGGTAGGATTAGAGTGTGAGCTCCTCTGAGGACAGTCAGTGACACGACTATGTACTCTGTAATGTGCTGCAGGAGATGTCAGTGCTATATAAATACATAATAATAATATGGTAAGACATTAGACTATGACTATGGTAGGATTAGAGTGTGAGCTCCTCTGAGGACAGTCAGTGACATGACTATGTACTCTGTAATGTGCTGCAGGAGATGTCAGTGCTATATAAATACATAATAATAATATGGGTGGACATTAGACTATGACTATGGTAGGATTAGAGTGTGAGCCCCTCTGAGGACAGTCAGTGACATGACTATGTACTCTGTAATGTGCTGCAGAAGATGTCAGTGCTATATAAATACATAATAATAATATGGTAGGACATTAGACTATGACTATGGTAGGATTAGAGTGTGAGCTCCTCTGAGGACAGTCAGTGACATGGCTATGTACTCTGTAATGTGCTGCAGAAGATGTCAGTGCTATATAAATACATAATAATAATATGGTAGGACATTAGACTATGACTATGGTAGGATTAGAGTGTGAGCTCCTCTGAGGACAGTCAGTGACATGACTGTGTACTCTGTAATGTGCTGCAGAAGATGTCAGTGCTATATAAATACATAATAATAATATGGTAGGACATTAGACTATGACTATGGTGGGGATTAGAGTGTGAGCTCCTCTGAGGACAGTCAGTGACATGACTATGTACTCTGTAACGTGCTGCAGAAGATGTCAGTGCTATATAATACATAATAATATGGTAGTACATTAGACTATGACTATGGCAGGATTACAGTGTGAGCTCCTCTGAGGACAGTCAGTGACATGACTATGTACTCTGTAAAGTGCTGCAGAAGATGTCAGTGCTATAGAAATACATAATAATAATATGGTAGGACATTAGACTATGACTATGGTAGGATTAGATTGTGAGCTCCTCTGAGGAGGGCCCCCCTCCCCCAAGCCTGTATTCACTATTTAGCCGTTAGCTGGGGAAGCAGCAGCAGGCAGGTGAAGGAGGAAAAGGCCCCCCGAGTGCCCCCCCCCCCCCCCTCGGCTGCCCAATATGCAGAGTGATGCAAGCAGAAGCGACGGTACAACTTACCTGTCAGCGCCTCTGGGAACTTCTCCCCATCACATGGTTCCATGTCTCCTCTCTGCTGCTTCCTAGTGGCGCCTCTCAGTACTGCACCACTGGAGGAGTCCGAGAGGAGATACGGAACTGTGTGATGGGGAAAAAGACTTGCAGAAGTTCCCGACAGCACTGACAGGTGAGGTGCACTTTCGCTTCCGCTCGCATCACTCTGCATATGGGGTGGGGGAAACTGCCTAAAATGGAGGGGACATCTGGCTAGTGTCTATACTAGGGAGAGACTGCCTAATACTGGGGGGGTACAGCTGGCAGTTTATAATTAATTGGGGGCTAACCAATCCTGGGGGACACATGTGGCTATCTGTACTGGGGGAGGCTAACTAATGTCTGGGGCACATCTGGCTTTATATCCTGGGGGGCTACACATTACATGGGGGCACATCTGGCTATATATACTGGGGGCTAATAATCATTGGGGGCACATCTGGCTATATGGGGGGACGACTATCTAATCATGGGGGACACATCTGGTTATCTATACTGGGGGGGGGGAGGCTACCTAACACTGTGTGCACATCTGGCTATACAGGGGGACTATCTAATCATGGGGGACACATCTGGTTATCTATACTGGGGGCTACCTAACACTGTGTGCACATCTGGCTATCTGTAGTAGGAGGGGGAAACTACTTAAGACAGTGTAGTGGTGGAAGCATTCGGGGGGGTCCTGGAGGGCCCCCAAGTTACTTTTGCCCCGGGGCCCAATTGGAGCTAGAACCGGCCCTGTATGGGTGCCCACTCCTCCCCCTCCCCACCTCCGAGAATAAGTGCGATGAGCAGTAGAGAATTTGCCTACTCCAGCACTGCGTCGGGTCTGTACTTCCTCCAGCTGTCAGGGCTGGTCCTAGGCTCAATGGGGCCCTGGGCAATAATGACATGGGGGCTCTTTAACCTCCTCCCCCAGGGGGTGGGGATGGGAGTGAGGGAGGGGCTAGTGCAATAATTAATTAAACAGGATATGGACTTAAAAAAAAACATTGTGTAAGGCTCATTTCCACAAGGGTGCTGTGACCGTGTCTGAATCGGACGCGTCCCCCAAGCTAATACATATTCACATCCTATCTGTATCTGATCCCCTTAACCGTGCCCTGCAGGGCTATGGGGAATCACACGCGTGATGCGAAGTGATGCTGCATGCCGCCCATTCCAGAACACCCCCACCAGTGAATTCGGAAGCAGCCTATTGATTTCCCATCCGAGTTCACATGCAGGGAGTGGTGAAAGATCCATAGAAGAGGGAATGGGCCCTAAAACAATGACTTGTGTAACCACCACAATGATAGCAGCTGCCATTTCATTGCTACTCTAATCTAGTTGAACTGTTCTGTTAAATGTTATTCTGATTTAGAGGTGAACAAACTAGCATCCCATGCCTTCCTTCACGTAGAATTCCACAATGGCCGGATTCTGTGGTGCCCCATCTATCAGGAGGTGACCTAAGCATCTGCCTGCTTTGTGCGTACTTACGGGAGGGGTTGTAGCAGAAGGCGGACGCTGTGCTGGCGGTATCATTGCACACGTGTGACTTAAATGAAATCGACCTACTTTCATTCAGAATCTGCCCAACTCCTGAGTCATACCAGGCAAACCTAGAGAGAAGAAGAGGAGGTTCAGAGATCAGGACAGGTGCGCAAAAACTACACAGCAATACTCACCACGGGTCTGAGGGTACAGATTACATGAGGGAGATCGGCAGCCCCCCCCCCCAGATGTGCCCCTTATACCCCTCCCCTAACAACTACAATTAACCTAATGCGCTTTATTAAGCAATCCCCCTCAGCCAGATGTATGCCCTCCCCTCTCCAGTGTGTGAGTGGAGCATATATGAAGAGACTCGCCTGCTTCTGACATTCCTGCGATGACAGCTCTCTTCCACAGCACCAGTGCCCCAGCATCCTCTCCATGGGTACAGCGTCATGTGATGGGAAGTACCGCACCTCTCTTGTCATGTGACGCACCTGTCATGTGATGACATGACGCTGTAACTATGGAGAGGATGCTGGGGCACTGACGCTGTGGAAGAGAGCTGTCATCGCAGGAATGTCAGAAGCAGGCGAGTCTCTTCATATACGCTTTACTTGCACTCTGCAGAGGGAGGGAGAGAACAGGAGCACATGGGGCGGCCAGCGGGCCGCCTTTCACACAGGGGGCACCTGTAGGCACTAGCCTACAGTGTCTCTTGGGAAATCCAGCCCTGCTCGTAAGGGTTTGGGTATTTTTTTTCGCCTTCCTCTGCATCAGCTGGGATATGTGAGGGCACAGGAGAGAAAGGTACCTAATGCTTACTTGTTTATTGATTTTTCTGGTTGGACATGATGGACGAATGTCTTTTTTCAACCAAACTATGTAAAATCAGGAATTATTGTACATCAAAAAGCATAGATTGTGTCATGTATATTAATTACCACGTGCATGAAAAAAGGGCACCAGGTAAAAAGGGCTCGCCTGGATAACGAAATGGTGCCGGTGGATAACGAAATCTTAATAACGATAAATATTGTTGTCAAACTTGGTTAACGATAAATACACTTTTAAAAACAGATGGGAGATAATAACAAAAAGATATTAATGTTAAAAATTGTTATGTAATTCAACAATACAGCTTAACCCAACCCTACTCTCACACGGAACCCTCCACTGGTGGTGCCTAAAACTAACCACTTCCCTGGTGACGCCTAATACTAACCACCCCCCTCAGTGGTGCCTAACCACCCCCCGGTGGTGCCTGACTGTAACCACCCACCCTGGTGTTACCTAAAACTAACCGCCACTCGGGTGGTGCCTAATCCTAACCACTCCCCCTGGTGATGCCTAACCCTAACCACTCCTCCTGGTGGTCCCTAACCCTAACCACTCCTCCTGGTGGTGCCTAACCCTAACCACTCCCCCTGGTGATGCCTAACCCTAACCACTCCCCCTGGTGATGCCTAACCCTAACCACTCCCCCTGGTGGTGCCTAACCCTAACCACTCCCCCTGGTGGTGCCTAACACTAACCACTCCCTCAGCAGAAACATCCTTTCACACATTGAAACAATAATATCTTTGATAACGTACAATCTGTACATACAAACTAAATAATAGAATAAAAACTATAACGTTGCAAGCTTTTGAAACGGTAACATACTTAAAAAATGGTAATGTTCTAATGTTGTTAACGATATTTATCATGCGCCCTTTTTTCTGCTTTTTCCACTGTATTAACGATAATTGCATGAAAGTCTATGGCGACGCCCTTTTCATACACCCTCAGCCGATGCCCTTTTTCCTGCTTTCCCATTACTATCCAGATACAGTGTATCCTTTAATTAAAGAGAAACTCCAACCTAGAATTGAACTTTATCCCAATCAGTAGCTGATACCACCTTTTACATGAGAAATATGATGATTTTCACAAACAGACCATCAGGGGGCGCTGTATGACTGATTTTGTGCTGCAACCCCTCCCACAAGAAGCTCTGGGACCGTGGTACTCTGGGCAAACTGCCACAGTGTAACAATGTTCACAGACAGGAATTAGCTGTTTACAGCTGTCTCTAACAGCCAAAACAGCTGGGAGCAGCTACATAACCTGCCCACAGTAACAATGTCACCATGTAATAAATGTCAGAACGTAAATTGGGGAGAGGAAAGATTTTACAATGAGCAAACACTGACTAAATCATTTATACATAATTATTGTAAAAAATGAAGCACTTTTTTTACTACATTATTTTCACTGGAGTTCCTCTTAAGTTTTTATTTTGTTTTTGTTTGATATAGTTATAATTATTATAAATCATCTGACCAGTAAAGTAAAATGGTTACTTCTGCCAATATGATGCTTTTCTCAGATCATCATAGTTCTAAAAGAGGCCGTCAATTTAAATGACCACAACGTTTATCAGGGACTGCTGATTTGTTTGACAATTATGAGAAGAAACCGTCAATCGCTGTATAATAAAGCAGTGATCAGGTGATCTCAGCTCTGTAAAACGCCAGTCACTACCATGGAGGATAGCGGGTGTTTGCTATATACATTCAATTCACCAGTCTGGTGCGGATTGTATTAAAAAATAACGTTTGCAGCTGGCAATCGATGACTCTATACTTAAAGAGAACCAGAGATGAAGCACCCTCTTGTATTTTACCTTATAAATCAGTGGGAACATGACAGTAAACACCTAATCTGCCCTTTGTTTCATTGTTCTCTGTGTAATCTGACTGTTATCACCTCTGATAAGAATCCCCGACTGAGAAGTCAGGCTGCTCCGTCTAGCTTTGCTACAGAAAGATTATAGCGAAGTCTGTCTTCTGTGGTGTTATTTCAAGCCCAAGCCTGCCCCCTTGTGGCTTTGCTATAATGACTCAGCAATAATCATTCCCAGCAAAGCCAGATTTAATTGCTCAGTCCGGGATTCTTGTGACTGCTGTTAACAGACACTTTTAGCAGTGAGGAGGAAACAGAGAGCATGGTAAGTGTTTTCTCTAATGTTCTTACTGATATACATGGTAAAATACACAAGGGTGCTTCCTCTCTGGTTCCCTTTAAGTAAATGGAGCCGCCGGTCGCCAGTTTCCGTTAAAAAGAACCCGAAGTGAGAGGGATATGGAGGCTGCCATATTTGTTTCCTTTTAAACAATACCAGTTGCCTGGCAGTCTTGCTGGTGTCTTTGGCTGCAGTAGTGTCTGAATCACACACCAGAAACAAGCATGCAGCTAATCTTGTCACACTTCAGTCAGAGAGCACCTGATATGCATGCTTGTTCAGGGGCTGTGGCTAAAAGTATTAGAGGCAGAGGATCAGCAGGGCTGCCAGGCAAAGTGCATTACTACCTTAGAAAAACAAGCACGAAGACAACAGGAGTCTAAATGATGCAGTATTTTCTGTTAAAGGGGAGAATCAAAGTATGTAGGAGGGTACTCGCAAGAAAGGGCTGCTACAAAGGCCAGGGCAACCAACCAACTATTCTCCCCCACCTTTGGAGAATAACCATCTCCACTCTGGTACAGGTTCCACCTCCGAACTTTAGTCACTCCCTCAAGAAAAACAGGCTGGGAACTGGCAGCTAAAACCGGATGGCAGGAAGCCGCTCACTCCGCTCCTCCAATGAACTTCGCCTGACCGTCCCCCGCATCACCCAGTCCCATGCACGCCTCCAAGACTTCTCAAGAGCCGCTCCGACACTATGGAACTCCCTACCTCCACCCATTAGGGCAGCCCCCTCCTTCAACACCTTCAAGAAGGCCCTCAAAACTCACCTTTTCACTCTTGCCTACCACCCCTCACAATTGCTCTAAACCCACAGCCGAACTCTGGTCCCCTACCTCTCGTGTCCCTACCTCTCCCTCTAGATTGTAAGCCTTTGGGCAGGGTCCTCCTCCTTTTGTGTCCTACCTGATCATGCACCTCCATTACTGTACACCCATGCTATGCATTTGAGTGAACCTAACTTGCCTAATCTCCATGCTCCCATCCAGTGACTGACTAAGCATTACCTTGTACTCATACTGTGCTGTGTGATCTGGTTTTCTTGTATTCCTGTATTGTCATATTGCTGTTTGTCACCCCTAAATATTGTCTGTAACCTAAATTAATGTCCAGCGCTGCGTAATATGTTGGCGCTTTATAAATACAACAAATAAATAAATAATAAATAATAAGCACATTAAATTGCCTCAATTCACTAAGCTTCACTCCTGTCTTTAATAACTCTTCTGAGCTGTTTTACAGTTATCACAACTATATCACCATGGTGATAACTGTAAAACAGCTCAGAAGAGTTATTAAAGACAGGAGATAAGCTCAGTGAATTGAGGAGAAAGAGTCGCTCAGGATACATAGAAAACATTGAAAAAAATGACCTTAGAGATGACAGGGATATATAATAAGAAGAGAAGTTTCAGGTGGTCCAAGGCAACGCGTTTCGTGAGCACGTACAGCTCACTTCATCAGGCCAAATGTCAGTAATGGATTAAGAAAAAAGCCTGGCATAGAGCGCCTATTTCCCCTGGTGTGTCCCTTTAAAGGGAACCTGAACTGAGTAAAATTATTGAAAATAAACACATGATGTACCTGCAAATGAATATTACATACTAATCTCGCTGTCATTTCCTCTCAGAAGCTCACCATTTTCCTTCCAGTTCGGACAAGATTTTGTCAGAAATTATATATACCAGTTTCTGTAAGTTATATATCAGTTGCTGTCAGTTATAACTGAAAGGACAACTGATGTGCAACCTAATGTCCATGTTTACCTATGGCTCAAGTGGGTTATGGTGTAATGGCCATTTTCAAAATGGAGGACGGAGAATTCCATGGATCACACAGTGGACAAGCGCAACACAGGGAAGAAGAAAGACATTGATGAGTAGACTACACAGGAGGTAAGTAGGATGTGTGTACGTTTATTTTGACTTTTTTTTTTCTTTTAGTTCAGGTTTGCTTTAATTAGGGTTTGGTCATCAAAGCACTAATAAATCCGCTCGCCGATTTACACATGTGGTGTCATTATAAAAATGGCCATCAATTAACCACATAAGGACCAGGCCAGTTTTGATTGATCTGTGCTGCGTGGGCTCTTCAGCCTGCAGCGCAGATCGTGTAATAGGCAGGGCGATCAGACTTCCCCCCTTTTTTCCCCACTCGGGGGATGTCCTGCTGGGGGGGTCTGATCGCCGCCGGCTGTTTGTGTTTAGTGGGGGGGGGCCTCCTCAAAGCCCCCCTCCGCAGCGCTATTCCTCCCTCTCTCTCCCTCCCTCCCCTCCTCTCTATGGGCAGTACAGGACAGCGATCCGTCCTGTACCGCCTCTGATAGGCTTCAGCCTATCACACGGCGGCGATCCCCGGCCAATCAGAGGCCGGGGATCGCCGATCTCCTTTACGGTGCTGCTTTAACAGCAGCGCCGTATGATGTAAACACTGGGGATTATTTCCCCACGTGTTTACATTTAGCCTTTGAACCGCGATCGGAGGCTCGGAGGTTCACGGAGCCCCCCGCCGTGAACTGACATGGAACGGCCTCCATGGAAATCCACAAACGCCCAGCCGCCATCTATCGGCGTTGGCTGGTCGTTAAGTGGTTTTTAAGATGTTAGAAGCAAAAAAATAATGAGGGGTTTTTTGTTGTTTTTTTTTGTCCTTACCTTCTTCATACGTAGGCCACCATACCTTTAATTCAGAAGCAACGTATCTTTCACCCACTCCACTGACTACTGATAAAATGGAGAATTCCGTTTAAGATTGGCTTATTGACATTCAAATCATTGTACAATCTGGGCCCTGGACACCTGAAGGACTTGTTGCAACTTCATCACATTCCCCACAATCTCAGATCAAAAGGACGTAACACCTTGGACACCCCCAGAGTCCGTCTCAGAACCTTTGGAGACAAAGCCTGCTGTCATGCTGCCCCTACACTTTGGAACTCCCTGCCACACCCAATCAGGACAGCTTTCTTTCCTGGAAGCATTTAAAGAGGAACTCCAGTGAACATTTTTACTGTTGGCAGGTGATGTAGCTGCTGCATGGTTTTTGGCAGTTGGAAACAGCTGTAAACAGCTATTTCCAACAATGCAGCAAGGTTCACAGACAGGAAACTGCCAAGAGTACATACTTTTCTTGTGGGAGGGGTTTCAGCACAAAATCAGCCATACGGAACCCCCTGATGGTCTGTTTGTGAAAAGGAATAGATTTCTCATGTAAAAGGGGGTATCAGAGCCAGGACAAGGTCCTCCAGCACCCAAGGCTGAGACACCAAAGTGCGCCCCTCCATCCCTGCCTCCCCAGCCGTTACACAGATTGCTATTAGACTAAGAGGCGCCGCCATCCCTCCCACCCCAGCCACCACACACTGATTGCTATTACACTAAGAGGCCCCTCCCTCCATCCCTCCCACCCCAGCCACCACACACTGATTGCTATTAGAGTAAGAGGCGCCCTAGGGGCCACAACCTCCCCAACACCTTAATCTCTAGTTATCTGGCTTGCAGTCACTGCCATGTATCCCCTTTTCTTATTTCTTTCTGCTTCATACACAATTAGGAATGGCAGCTGTATGAATTCTGCGCCCCCTCCTACATTGCGCCCTGAGAACTGGAGCCTCTCCAGCCTATGCCTCGGCCCGGCCCTGGGGGGTATCAACTACTTATTGGGATAAAGTTCAATTCTTGGTCGGAGTTTCTCTTTTAAGTCCGAACTGAAAAGCCACCTGTTTAGCCTGGTATTAATGAACACCTGACTATCTCCTCTGTAATACAGTCCAGCTGCAACCCTGTACTGATCTGAGACATATCAATGCGCTTTGAATACCATGGGGAATAAAGTGCTTTACAAATGTTATAGTATTCTATTATACTGTATATTCTATTATCTGTAATCAACATCTGTAATCCATCCTTCCTTCCAGCAGTTATTGTGGCAGCCTCTAGAGGGCACAAAATGGTGATTGTAGTCATGAAATAAAACGTTAGCTAACCCTCTGCAAAAACGCAATGGTAAGCATGAACCAAGTATGGAAAAACAAAGACCTTAGCATTACGACTAAATGTAGACTGGTTCATGCCATCGTTTTCCCCAGAACCATGTATGGCTGCGAAAGTTGGACCCTAAGAAAAGCAGATCCAAGAAAAATCGACTCCTTCGAGTTGTGGTGCTGGAGACGCGCATTCCATGGACAGCAAGGATGGCGAACAAAGAAGCATTGGAACGTATAAGACCAGACAAGTCACTGGAAGGCAAGATCACCAGACTAAGACTCACATATATTTCGGCCACGTGATGCGATCATATTCCTTAGAGAAAGACCTAATGCTAGGACTGATCAGGGGCAAAAGGCAACAAGGCAGCCAGAGAATGCATTGGCCTGACACCATCAAAGCTGACACAGGATTGAGCTTAAGGCAACTGGCGGAAATGGTACAAGATCAGACAGCATGGAGAGAGACAGCCCATAGAATCACAAAGAGTCGGATAAGACTGAATGGATAACATCATCATCAATATACAAAAATAAAGGTAATCCCAGACGCTAAAGGCAGCACAGCCTACCCCTCAGTGAGTGCACTTCCAGCTTCCTGTATCTGTTCATAGGTGGCCAGTGATAAGGCCTGGCTTCGACAGGTCAGTGTGGCATTCTCATATGAAGGGACTTGGCCCCAGGGGATGGTAGCACCACTCACCGTCACCGTACCTGAGGGAACAGAGTAAGGAGGAATGTTATACAATAAACAAAGATACAGCGGCAGAGGTAACTGGGGGCATAACTACTGAAGGAGCAGAAAACTACTTATCAACAGTGATGGTCATGTCTAGGAGAACTCATGGAGAATCATGTGATCAGTTTGGTCAGCTGAGAGATTTGCAAAGCTCTGATTTGCTGTGATCACATCCTGCTTTACCACGTGATTTTGACTAGCAAATCAGAGGCTTAAAGAGGAACTGCAGTGAAAATAACATCCTATTTAATAAAACCCCTGTGTCTCTGCGTCCTGTCCCTGTGTCCGTGCTTCCAGACTTGACAGTTTGCTGTCTCAGAACCTCGTTGCATTGTGGGAAATAACAGCTTTTTCCAACTGCCAAGCAAGCAACATCTCCCTGTGTGCATATACTTCGGAAAGCAGTGGGGGATGGGTGAGCAGGACGCATCGGTATGTGCGTTGCCAGGGTTTAGCGGCCGTGACCTAGCGCCTGTTTTTTAACTAGTAATGAATAAATTCGCTTATATTTCCCACAATGCAACAAGGTTCACAGACAGAAAACTTTAAAGGGTTTCTGTGGAATATAAAAAAAACAAACAAACTGACACTTACCTGAGGCTTCTACCGGCCCCCTGTAGCTGTCATGTCCCGCGTCGTCCTCCCGGGGCGCAGTAAGCTCCCGGGGAAGCGAGCAGGAGCGAACACGTGCGCAGCCACGGCCACTCAGCCACAGTCGTGCTAGAGGGCTAATTATACCAAGACCGGCGGCTGGTAACGGAGGATCGGAGGAGGACGGCGCAGGACATGAAAGCTACAGGGGGCCAATAGAAGCCCCAGGTAAGTGTCAGTTTGTTTGTTTTTTTTACATTCCACAGAAACCCTTTAAGGACCATGGTCATGACATCACTCTGTGGGAGGGGTTTCACCACAATATCAGCCATACAGAGCCCCCCAACAATCTATTTGAGAAAGGGTAAGGATTTCTCATGGGAAAGGGGATATCAGCTACTGATTGAAATGAGAGTTCAATCCTTGGTTACAGGTCCTCTTTAAGGTGCCCATGCATCAAGCAGTTTTGGTGGCACATCGATAAAGAGACAGAGGCTGGGAATACATGGGTCGATTCTGCGCCCGATTGTTTTGCCCGCTGGATTCTCTTATCTTCCACTCGTTTTTCTTATCTTTTTTCAATTCATTTCAATGACAAATCGAGCGGCAAAATGATCGGGCTGGAGATCGGACATGTCAGAAATTATCTATCGAGCCATCTTATCAGCTCAGAATCGAGCCGTGTATTCCCAGCATTACAAATTTAACTACTTCACCCCAAGTCGTTTTTTACCCTAACGGACAAGAGCGATTTTCACCTTTCAGTGCTCATCCCTTTCATTTGCCAATAGTTGAGTCACTACTAATCACAATGAAATGATCTATATCTTGTTTTTTTCACCACTAATTGGGCTTTTTGGGGTTGATATTTGTTTTCAGTAATTACTTTATTTTCTATGCATTTTAAAGGGAAAAACAAGGAAAAAATGAAAAAATACACTATTTCTCCAATTTCATCCCCTATGGTTCTAATATAAACACTGCTATTGTACATAAAACCCACACATTGTATCTGCCTATTTGTCCTGGTTATCACAAGATTTTAATTATGTCCCTAGTACTAAGTATGGTGACAAGATATTGTTTGGAAGTAAAAGTGTATTTTTCTTTTGGTGGGTTTTTTCTCTCACTATTTTCACGTGCATGCTTGCGGGAATGCACGCGCGGGAGCGCGCACAGCGCCAGCAGCACTGTCTGACTTATAAAAGCGTCCTGGAGCCATTAAGAGGCTCTAGCAGGATGTTTTTATAAGTCAGCATGTCATTAAGTGGTTAAAGTAAACATAAAGTCATAAAACAATCCACCAAGTGCTATGTAAAGGAAAATAATCCTTTAAAGAGACACTGAAGCGAAAAAAAATATATGATATAATGAATTGGTTGTGTACTATGAATAATTACTAGAAGATTAGCAGCAAAGAAAATATTCTCATACTTTTATTTTCAGGTATATAGTGTGTTTTCTAACATTGCATCATTCTCTAATATGTGCAGATTACACAACACTCAGCATTCAAAATGATTCTTTCAGAGCAGTCTGTGAAGTAATGACCTCTCCTCTGGCAGAGAAAAAGAAAACTGTTCACTTACAGTTGAGATAATAAAAGTCAGAAAATAGCCCTCTCCACGACTTTGAAAGTCGAAGAGCTTAATGGCTTTTTTGCATAGAGATAACAACTGGAGTTTCTTAACTCCTCCTGTACTGGAAACAATTACACTGATGTATCTGATCTTAATGTTTTATTTCTTAGCTGTACTACACATACAAATCATAATATCATAATTTTTTTCCACTTCAGTGTCTCTTTAATAGCAATTGCGCATATATATATACATATATATATATATATATATATATAAATAAAATCGAGATTCCACACCCCTCAGTATTACTCTGCTGGGCTCAGCCACAGTATAAGCGCTTTTCTGAGCGCTTTGTGATTGATTAGCGCTTTCTAAACGCTTTTTAAAAATCGCTCCTGTTCGCTTTCATTAAAATAGTGGTAAAAATCACCATGATCAAGCGTACGTGAAAAATCGCAGCAATTTTTCTGCTATTTTTACCACGATTTTAGTGAATGGGAGCAAATTTTTAAAAAACGCTCAGAAAGCGCAAATCAATCACAAAGCGCTCAGGAAAGCGCTTATAGTGTGTCTGAGCCCTGAATCCCTCTTCCTCACACTCCACCTGTTCCATTCACACAGATGGACCACTTCTGAAAAATGTATCTCTTCGATAATAAAACAAACAATCAAAAAATTGTCAAGGAATAAAAGATGTTAGCAATAAAAAATGGCCAGGTGACTCCTCTAGTTTAGATATGCAATTGCGATTAAAGGATTTCTTTTTTACATAGCGGCGCGCTTGGTGGATTGTTTTGTAACGGTTTACAATTTTGTTGAGGATTGAATGGGACAACATTCCGATCAGCTGCTCATTAGTTTTACACCAGCGCCACCTACTGTTTTAATTGTTAAACATCAATTCAGGATAAACAAAATAAAAAGATACATACCCAATCTTGCGCCCCTCCTTCTCTGTGCTGGGGCCCTAAACAATCTTCGACTGTAATGTAATGTCATGATCACATTCCCCTCTGTGTACGAGCGTGGTTGCACAAAGAATGGCCCGCCCCTGCACAGTTGCATGCACATTTTTTTACTCCATACTACTGCGCATGCGTTGCCATCCTTGCACCTGCACAGTGCAGCCGCGCTTGAACATGGAGAGGTGCGCGCCCATGAAGATAAGAAGGGTTCCAGGCAGCAGCGAGGTTCTGGAGGATTAGGGAAACCTCTGGATCATACATAGGCTCCCCCTTACTGGGGTAAGAAACTTTTTTTTCTCTTTCTCAGCTTTTAAGATGACAAATCAAATTGCATAAAGCTGTGAACTGAGCCAATCAAATTAGCTTCCTGCTGATATTTGCCTTCGTTTGTAAGATTTAATCTCAGAGAAACTTACCCGTGTCATTAGTGGCAGCGCACCAGGCTGCACGTATGTTTGGGCAATCTCGTATCAAAATACCCAAATTGTGGCGAGCGCAGGGGAGGAAGGGGGTCAGCCGAAGCATTGCGATCCTCTTCTCCTCTGTCCAGCCCCACCTAGGTAAGAGCAAAACAGCAATCAATGAAAACATCTGCCACATCAAGCCATGGAATGGACCTGAATCGCAACATGACTTAAGGAACACTATCGATTACGATGAACATGTTTTTTTCAATTGAGACAGGAATAGTTTGGGAATTGCTGTTAAGTACTGGTGTATACATTTCAATGCTCATCTCTTTGTTTACTGTTATCAAATTCCTTTCAAATTTCAGTGTTGCCCAATCTGCCGGACAACTTAATCATGGAGGGAGGGGGATTACCTCACTACATCTGTTAACCCTGTTTGTGAGAGAAAGCTCTCACTGAAGCTGCCTGCCTGTCTCTGAGAGCTGTCTGCAGAAAGTAGAGGAAGTGTATCTTTTTGTAATAGTGTGTGAAACCTGACACCAGAGGCATTTCATATAAGGACCCGTTTCCATTACGTGCGGTGTAATGTAGCTACATAGCCGCATCGCAATACGGGTGTCCTGAAACCAACGCACGGCAATGAAATAGTTTCCATTGCGGGCTTTGCATGTGAAGTGGTGTAAAGCCGCATCTGCCTGCCGTCCTCTCCATACACTTCCGCATCTCCTGATGCGGAAGTGACGCAAACGGCAGCGGAAGTGATGCAATGCGGCTAGGTAGCCGATTCGCATCACTACACAGTGGAAAAGGGCCCCAACTCTGCTTCAATATTACACTGCTCTTAGCATGTCAGACTGCAGAGATTCATACCTCTGCAAATGAGACATTCCAACTGAACTAAAATCTGCACACACTGAATTACAGCTTTTGCCTCTGATATTTAACATGAAAAGTAGGAAAATGTTTACACCGCTACTTAGACAGTATTCCTTCTACAGGACATTTATTTATTTATTCTCTATTAAACAATACCAGTTGCCTGGCAGTCCTGCTGATCTCTTTGGCTGCAGTAGTGTCTGATTCACACACCTGAAAGAAGCATGCAACAAATCCAGTCAGAATATTTTGGCTAGTTTCAGGGGCGTAAATAGAAATCACTGGGCCCCTCTGTAAAGCTTTGTATGGGGCCCCCTTGCTTTCTGCACAGATAAACTGAGAATGTTTCTATACTCAATTATCGGCTAGAGCACACTTGAATGTGTTTTCCCCATACAGACAGCAGTGAAGCACTGCAGGCATTTTCTCTATCAATTACATTAGCTTCTGTGATAAACGTGCATGTATTCACACATACAGACACACATGGTGTGCAGAAAATGCATACAAAAAACTGACAGATGAGTGTGCTCCCAGCCTCAGCTTATTACACTCACTCTGTCTATCTCTGATAGTGCAGAACTGGATTTGCACACTTGGGGAGGGGTAGAGAGGTTGGGGACAGGGCGCCGTACACAAGACCCTGCTGAACACTGAATAGGGACTGTCTACAAATCTTTGTCTGCAAAACTTTGTATGATTCCTTATCAGAGGCTGAACAGATGCAGTTATTAGAACAATTGCACAAGAAGAGCAGAGTTTTTTTTCTCTCCTTGCCCTTAGTTGTCAGTCTTTCAGGACGGGGCCCCCTGAGGCTTCTGGGCCTCCCTGCGGCTGCATCCCTTGCAGGGTCTATTGTTACGCCCCTGGCTAGTTTCCATCTTTACTGTTTATTTGTGATGTCAAAAGTGACATCACTTATGCTTTTTTGTTTTCAGCCCAGCTCAGTGTTAACTTTCCCCCTCTACTACGGCAGCTTAATGTCCGTCCCACAGCAAACATCACCTAGACAACAGGCTAACATCACTGTGTCAACTCTTCAAAGGGTATTCAATTACTTTCTGGTCATAGTTTCCTTATCTTATCGGAAATAGGAAGCTTTCTGTTATTTGCATGCTGAGATAAGCTTGTTACTGTAGCTAAAAAAAAAAAAAAAAAACTTCCCTCAGTCTCGCTGGCACTGCAAAGTTCCTGCAGTTAGGGGAAAGGCACCCAGACCAGGTACAAAGAAAAAAAAATGGTGGACATATAGGGACCTATTTAGTAAGAACTCTGTACATAAGAAAAACATGCAACCATATATCATACACCGCAATCAGGAAGTACAACTTACTTAGAACAGAGAGAATAAGAGTGAATACAGGAAATGACAATCCCATAAATATCACCATCCCACCTCACACAGTGACATCTTGTGGTCGTTTTACTATACTGCACATTAAGGAAACTATGTTGTGAAACCTCCAACTCAAACAACATGAACCATTTACATGGTGAATAACAATAATTTCTGGATCTCTGTTCTGTTTTTTAACTCATACTTTGTAAAGTATTGATTATTTTTTCCCCGTTTTTCACTAAAGTTCCTCTTTAAGCCTGGTACACACATCCAATTTTGATTAGACAATATGTGGCCAATTTTAGCACTTCCATGTAGTATGAGGGCCAACTGATTTTGAATACTATGAACAGATTGTGTTAGATCAGCTCTCGTACTACACGGAGGTTGTACAATTGGTCAATGATTGGCCAATCAAAATTGAAAGAAGAGTCCATACTTACTGGCAATACTCGTATCCATTTTTGTAGGCGACAGTAATCTCCTGCAGCGTTGCCAGGCGGCTGTACTGCAGGGCGCAGGCAGCTTTAGCTCCCTCGTAATCCACTGTAATATTTCTTGGCATAAACACTCCAGAAATAACTGTAACAAAAGAAATAGAGCAGATTAAAGGGGAGCTCCGGGATTTACATGGGAGCAGACTGGTAGACTGGCCGAATATGAGAACTCCTGTCCTCCAAGATGAAAAACTAACTATAACATGTAACTTGTCTATATATCTTATCTAAAATTTAGATAGTTTGCACAGCAAATCTAGCTGCAAACAGCTTCAAGAGTATATGATTATTTATTCCTGTGATAAAATGACAGCAGCCATGTTCTGCTTGTCACATTACACAGGCAAGCTGATACAGTGGGGTGTGAAAGTTTGGGCAACCTTGTTAATCTTCATGATTTTCCTGTATAAATCGTTGGTTGTTACGATAAAAAAATGTCAGTTAAATATATCATATAGGAGACACACACAGTGATATTTGAGAAGTAAAATGAAGTTTATTGGATTTACAGAAAGTGCGCAATAATTGTTTAAAGAAAATTAGACCGGTGCATAAATGTGGGCACTGTTGTAATTTTGATTCCAAAACCTTTAGAACTAATTATTGGAACTCAAAATGGCTTAGTAAGCTCAGTGACCACGGACCTACATACACAGGTGAATCCAATTATGAGAAAGAGTATTTAAGGGGGTCAATTGTAAGTTTCCCTCCTCTTTTAATTTTCTCCGAAGAGTAGCAACATGGGAGTCTCAAAACAACTCTCCAATGACCTGAAGACAAAGAATGTTCACCATCATGGTTTAGGGGAAGGATACAGAAAGCTGTCTCAGCTGTCTGTTTCCACAGTTATGGAACATGTTGAAGAAACAAAAGACCACAGTTCATTTTAAGGCTCAAAGTGGCAGACCAAGAAAAATCTCAGATAGACAGAAACGACGAATGGTGAGAACAGTCAGAGTCAACCCACAGACCAGCACCAAAGACCTACAACATCATCTTGCTGCAGATGGAGTCACTGTGCATCGTTCAACCATTCGGCACACTTTACACAAGGAGATGCTGTATGTGAGAGTGATGCAGAGGAAGCCTTTTCTCCGCCCACAGCACAAACAGAGCTGCTTGAGGTATGCTAATGCACATTTGGACAAGCCAGCTTCATTTTGAAATAAGGTGCTGTCCTGTGGACTGATGAAAGTACAATTTAGTTATTTGGGAATAACAAGGGGTGTTATGCATGGAGGAAAAACAACACAGCATTTTTTAAGAAAAACATCTGCTACCTACAGTAAAATATGGTGGTGGTTCCATCATGCTGTGGGGCTGTGTGGCCAGTGCAGGGACTGGGAATCTTGTCAAAGTTGAGGGACGCATGGATTCCACTCAGTATCAGCAGATTCTGGAGACCAATGTCCAGGAATCCGTGACAAAGCTGAAGCTGCGCCGGGGCTGGATCTTTGAACAAGACAACGACCCTAAACACTGCTCAAAATCCACTAAGGCATTCATGCAAAGGAACAAGTGCAATGTTCTGGAATGGCCATATCTGCCCCAGACATGAATCTAATTGAAAATCTGTGGTGTGAGTTAAAGAGAGCTGTCCATTCTCGGAAGCCATCAAACCTGAATGAACTAGAGATGTTTTGTAAGGAGGAATTATCCAAAATACCTTCAATCAGAATCCAGAATCTCATTGGAACCTACAGGAAGTGTTTAGAGGCTGTAATTTCTGCAAAAGGAGGATCTACTAAATATTGATTTCACTTCTTTTTTGTGGTGCCAAAATTTATGCACCTGTCTAATTTTATTTAAACAATTATTGCGCACTTTCTGTAAATCCAATAAACTTAATTTCACTGCTCAAATATCACTGTGTGTGTCTCCTATATGATATATTTAACTGACATTTTTTATCGTAACAGCCAACGATTTCTACAGGAAAATCATGATGATAAACACGGTTGCCCAAACTTTCACATCCCACTGTAGCATCTCCAGCCCTCAGCCTGTGAAAAGTCCACTCCCATCTCCTCCTCCCTCCTCCCCTCTGCCTCTGAAATCTATGGTTAGTAACACCTCCTTCTCTTGCCCAGACTGAGCTAAAACCTGAGTTAGTTGAGTGAGAGTACATGATCTGCATGCTTGTTCAGGGTCTATGCAGTGGCGTAGCAATAGGGGTTGCAGAGGTAGCGACTGCATCGGGGCCTTTGGGCCAGAGGGGCCCCAAAGGGGCCTCCCTCAAATGCATTATTAGCTCTCTATTAGTCCTGTGCTCATAATAATCACTTCTATAGATGCTTTGAATAGTGGTAACCATTAACAAACTGTTCCCCATTCCCTTCTTGCACCTATAATACTGTGGATGACCTTGGCAGGTTTTAGTGCACCGTATCAAGTGTTACATATACAGCGCTTGGGGGGACCCCATGTAAAACTCGCACCGGGGCCCATAGCTCCATAGCTACGCCATAGGGTCTATGGCTAAAAGTATTAGAGACACAGGATCAGGAGGATGGCCAGGCAACTGGTATTGTTTAAAAGGAAGTAACTTTGGAAGCCTCCATATCCCCAGGCAGCACGGTGGCGTAGTGGTTAGCGCTCTCGCCTTGCAGCGCTGGGTCCCTGGTTCGTATCCCAGCCAGGTCAACATCTGCACGGAGTTTGTATGTTCTCCCCGTGTCTGCGAGGGGTTTCCTCCCACATCCCAAACATACAGATAAGTTAATTGGCTTCACCCTAAATTGGCCCCAGACTACGATACATACATAGACATATGACTGTGGTAGGATTAGATTGTGAGCCCCTCTGAGGGGCAGTCAGCGACATGACAATATATCCTGTGTACCACTTCCGAAGATGTCGGCGCTATATAAATACTTAATAATAATACCACTCTCACCTTGGGTTCCCTTTAAAGTGTACCTGAGATGGGGGAGTATGAAAAAATTATACATACCTGGGGCTTCCTCCAGCACCCTCCAGGCCAATCACTCCCTCGTCGTCCTCCTCCTTCGCCACCTGGATCCTTCAGTCTGATGGATACTGCGAATGCGCGCTCCCGTTGCGCTCCCGTTGCGCTCCCGTCACTGTGAGTGGAGGGGAGCGCACAGCCAGACTGAGCATGCTCTGATTGGCCTCTACTGAAGGGCTTTATAGCGGACTTTACGTGCTGAATAGTGGAGGATACAGGTACACTTTAACCCCCTTGGGCGTTATGATTCTTTCCGGATTTTAGGGCCTAAAAGCGGTGCCATTTTTTGCACCCTTTCAGACCCTAAAACCTGGGGGGAAAAAATCATGCAGCCAGGGAGATCTGCAGCAGCCCAGCAATCACTCACCTCCCTGGCTCCAGCGCTGCAGTTAGGCCTCCATCCTCCGGGTGGTGCTGCAACTCTAAAGTGAGATTGCCGGCTGTCGTCATGAGCGTAATCCCAAGCACAGGTCGGGATTACGCTCTGAGCTGCGGTTTTCTGCCCCGACCCAAGCTCAGGATTACCGCCAAGGAGGTTAACTCTGTCCTTTTAGTTTGTTTTTAATGACTGTATGTCAACATTATTTCAGACTTTATAGTAAGTATACAGTGCGGGGTAAAGGACTGTTTTTTAGCTAGGCCTATTCTTAGCATTGACTCTCAAGCAACCAGAAACTACACTTATCCGCAGGGCCGGATTCATACTCTGTACCGCCCAAGGCCACTGTCGCCAGCCGCCCCCTTCAGTATAGGTAGCCAGATGACCCCTCCCCCCCCCCCAGTTTAGGTAGCCAAATGACTCCTCCCCCTTTCCCTCCAGTATAAGTAGCCAGATGACCCCTCCCCTGTTTCCCTTTCAGTATAGGTAGCCAGATGACACCCTTAATCACTCCTTTTCCCACCCCCTTTTCAGTATAGGTAGGCAGCTTACCTTCACACCGCAGCAGCCATCAGTGTCACGCATTATTCCACTTGTCTCCAGTGCAGAAGCTTCCTCTTCCCCTCTGTCTCCAATGCTGCCCAAGTCCATAGCCGCCGGCCACAATGCAAACATGCACAGAGAGCAAGGTGGCTGCTGCACAGGCGGCTATCAGCAGAGTACTGCGGTCAGGTGCTAGCCTGATCTCTCTGCATTACAGCATTTGCAAGCTTACAAATGCTGCACAAGTTCAGCCTACTGCTTTGGTGCCCTTGCTCCTGTGGTGCCCTAGGCCATGGCCGAGGTGGCCTTGGCCTAAATCTGGCCCTGCTATCCGGCATCAGCCAATCCCCATTGCTGCCGGATAATGATGGTTTTACTGTACTATCATAAATAGACGCAGTGGCGTAGCTAAGGAGCTGTGGGCCCCAGTGCAAGTTCTACATTGGACCCCCCAAACTCTCCATACATAACAATTGATACAGTGCAACACAACCAGCCAAGGACATCCACAGTGTCAGAGGTGCAAGCAGGGTCTGGGAAGCAGTTTATTAATGATCACTGCTATTCACAGCATCTATAGAAGTGATTATTACCACCACAGGACCAATAGAGAGCTAATACTGTAGTTGAGGGAGGGCCCTTTGGTGCCCCTCTGGCCCAAGGGCCCCGATGCAGTGGCTACCTCTGCATCCCCTATTGCTACGCCCCTGTATAGAAGTAAAACGATCATGGATAGAATCGCTTTTACACCTATTCACGATTGTTTTTCTAATCGAAAGTGCTGGTTTTACAAAACCGATTTCTGGTATTCGAGGAGCGATCGTAAGTTCACCAAAAATCATTTAAACTGCCAGCGGCGACTTTGCTTATCCCCAATCGCCCTTCTTCCCCAGTGAAATGACGGATTGGAGATGAAAGAGGAGATTGGGAATAGGAGAGTTGGCCTTACCTGGAATATCTTCTGCAGAGCAGACCCTGATGAGGGCGAGGAGAGCGGAGAGGAGAGCGGAGAGGGGTAGCAGCATGCTGGCCGTGTGTCTCCAGTCCTCAGCGTCTGCTGACTCCAGCAAGGTGAGGCAGCAGCACTTGTGTCTCTAGTGAGAGGGGGCGAGGCTTGTGGGACATTCATGCATGCTGAGGTATGAGACGTGACGCAGGTACAAGGCTGCACCTCAGTGTGTCACCGGCCCCCTGCTGTCCCTCTGACATCATCACCTCACAGACAGTGTCCATGTCATTTTCTACAGTGCTCGTCCTTCCTGCAGCTTCTTGCAGAGGCTAAAGATCGACCAAGAGACAGATCTCTGATAGAATCTAATCAGAGAGAGATCTGTCGGCTGCACCTATACTGCAGGCCGATTCCTGATCAATTTTAGCATGAAGTCTCTCAGGAATCAGCCTAGTGACGTCACATACGCTGACCCCAGTGCTGTCCCCCCTAATGTAACACACAGAGGCGTAGCTATGGGGGGGGGGGGGGGGGCAAGGGGGACCAATGTCCCTGGGCGCAGCACTGTGAGGGCGCTCAGAATGGCTGTTGCACCCCCATGTGCAGGTGGCTCGTTGGCTGCACAAAGTGCCCCTTCTTCTCTCCCTCCCTCCCCAGAGGAGTGCAGAAGCATTAACAGCAGCATAAAAAAGGATATCTAAAGGGGGCACGTCTTGCATCTAGATGGGGGGAAGGGGGGGCGGCACATCTGACTTTTAGAATGGGCCAAGGAGGCACATATGGCTATATCTAAATAACATTTGACCCCTCCCATGACCACAAACAAATTCTGATGTGTGCCACGCCCATTTTGTCCAAAGGGGGCGCAAAAACCGTCTATGTCCTAGGGCGCTAAAGACCCTTGCTACGCCACTGGTAACATATGGTACCTCCCCCTCCCCAATGGCGTATACTATACCTGTCCGCCGCTGGCTCCGGGCTCCATCTTCATACACGCACCCCATGGGCTTGATTGCAAGTGTATATGTGGACGCGTATGACGTCACACACGCCCACGTTATACCGACAACCACGCAGGGCGCGTGTATGAAGATGGAATCTGGAGCCAGCGGCGGACAGGTATAGTATACTGCACCTGGGGGGGCTCAAAATGTACAATAGGGGAGAGAGCGCCGGAGGTTCTGTTGCGTTTGCTGCTTGCCCCGATATCGCATGGCGTTACTGCCAAGCACCCGATCAAGCAAGTCGGACCAAATTCTTGCAGTATGTCTGATCAATACTTGCAACCGATTTCGACCCATGCTTTTGGCAGCATCGATTTTCATCTGATTATAATAATCGAATCTGGCAGTCGATTGGCCACCAAGTCGCCTGATGTATGGGTGTCCATACATTCATTGATATTGAGAGGCGATTGACCTTCCGATTTGATAATTTTATCAATTCGGAAGAGAATCTGTGCACAAAATGGCCGCCTGATCGAGCTGAAATCAGTCGAATGGATCGAAGGGTTTGATCAAGTGCCTGGCGGTAACAGTTGTCGATATTGCGAAGACTGACAGACCCTCAGCCACTGTCCCCCCAAGCGTATAAATGTGTTTGTCCCTGTGCCTTTGGGCAGTGTTATAGGCTCATCTATCCGTTATAGGCTCATCTAACACCTGGCTTCATCCGACGTCCGGCGTCACCGCAAGCGCCTGTGTGACATCACAGCTCTTCAGATGTGTTATATTGTACAGGAGTGACATCACAGCTCTCCAGATGTGTTATATTGTACAGGAGTGACATCACAACTCTCCAGATGTGTTATATTTTACAGGAGTGACATCACAGCTCTCCAGATGTGTTATATTGTACAGGAGTGACATCACAGCTCTCCAGATGTGTTATATTGTACAGGAGTGACATCACAACTCTCCAGATGTATTATATTGTACAGGAGTGACATCACAGCTCTCCAGATGTGTTACATTGTACAGGAGTGACATCACAGCTCTCCAGATGTGTTATATTGTACAGGGGTGACATCACAGCTCTCCAGATGTGTTATATTGTACAGCAGTGACATCACAGCTCTCCAGATGTGTTATATTGTACAGGAGTGACATCACAGCTCTCCAGATGTGTTATATTGTACAGGAGTGACATCACAGCTCTCCAGATGTGTTATATTGTACAGGAGTGACATCACAGCTCTCCAGATGTGTTATATTTTACAGGAGTGACATCACAACTCTCCAGATGTGTTATATTGTACAGCAGTGACATCACAGCTCTCCAGATGTGTTATATTGTACAGGAGTGACATCACAGCTCTCCAGATATATTGTACAGGAGTGACATCACAGCTCTCCAGATATATTGTACAGGAGTGACATCACAGCTCTCCAGATATATTGTACAGGAGTGACATCACAGCTCTCCAGATATATTGTACAGGTATGAAATCACACCTCTCTCTGGAAATATTATTTTGTATACAAGTCTCATATTTGCATTCCAGATATATTATTTTGTGCAGGAGTGATATCACTGGTTTTCAGAAGATATCAATGTTGTCTAAAAAACACAGTGACCATCTGGTGATGGTCACTGTGGAAATATGCTTTTGAGCACTGTGGGGTTACTGCAGATGCCGATTTGAGCACCAAGTGCTGTGAATTTGTATGCATTTTACACAAAACGAGTAAAATTGTGAAGATTGAAGTAACAGTGTACAGTACAGAGGAAGGAGACCAAATATGTTCCTGGGAAATCAAACTGATGTCAATTAAAATATACCAATATAAAAATATACACACTGTAACCTTGTGTTAACTTATTAACTGGCCATCAGTTGTTACCTTGGCTACCTTATTTATTTACTTGTATTATTTCATCTGATATGATAGGACAATCGTATTGTTTTATTCCTGGTCCTGGATAAAAAGAGAAGTGAAAAAAGAGTCTGAAATGAACAAAAAAAAAAGAAAAAGGAAAGTTATATCTAACTGCAGTAACTTGTGGAACAACTTATTCTGAGTATTCTCCCCTTTGCTGGGAGCAACTCCTGAGAGAAAACTAGTTTATTGAATCAGGGGGATCATACTTTATGGCAGTGACATCACTTCTGTGTCGTTAAACATCGTATGTCGCCGCAGTGACATCACTGCTCCCCAAATGTGCTTTACATTTCACTTTACATGCGTGGCGTCAAAATCGCCGCCACTATTCCACCAGAAACACAAAGTTTCAATGTGCAAAAACTCTGAATCTTCACATTCCTCCCAGGCCAACTCCCAGACACCCAAACGTACAGCGAGAGCGATAGGCCAAAACCTTTCTGCCCCGAGGCCCGGCACCTGACAGTCCTCTTATGCTGGAGCGGACAGACAGCTCACCGTGGGGAATGTAGAGGAACTTGTTTGGGGATGAGTACAGCGCTGGCGGACACACAAAGTTATGAGTGCTGAGAATACGCTGTGCTATCATCAGTCTGCTAAAAGTGCCTATACATCAGGCGAGTTGGGGGCCGAGTGAACATCCGATAACTATAATTGAATCGGTTGAAAATCGATGTCACCAAGTGCATGTCTGATCGACGATGTGACCAATTTCGGGCCAAGCATGTCGATCGCACATGCTGCAAGTTGTTGGGCCATTGTGGTCGATTGGGTGCATAGTGGTAATGGCGTGCCATATCAGGATAAGCAACGAAACCCCCGGGGCTGTCCCCCCTAATGTCATATGTGCCCCCCGCATTATACTTTACTTGCCCATGTCCGCTGTTGGCTCCGCGGCAATCCGCATACATGCGCCGTGCGTGGTTGCTGGAGTAAGAGGGGCGCATGTATGACATCACACACCCACGTATACGACGGCAACCACATGGGGTGCATGTATGCGGATTGTAGTGGAGCCAGCGGCGGACACAGACAGGTCAAGTATAATGCAGGAGGACACATATGACATTAGGGGCAGGGCCGGCGCTACCATAGAGGCAGAGGAGGCAGCTGTCCCAGGGCCCCAGAGCTTGTAGGGGCCCCCAGTGGCTACAAGAGGAAAAAAAAATTCAAATCGGTCTTATAGTTTTTGAGAAAATCGATTTTAAAGTTTCAAAGGAAAAAAATACACATTTAAAAACCTGTCGACTTTAATGGTTAATAGCAAATCCACCTTAAATGCTAGAAACCCTAAATTTGCAGGATATGTTAAGGAGATCATTAGGAATAAGAGGAAAAAACATTTTTCAAAAAGACCTTATCGTTTTTGAGAAAATCGATTTTAAAGTTTCGAAAGAAAAAAGTATACTTTTAAATGCGGTAAATGTCACTTTTAGTAGCAAACCTAACGGTAGTGTAATTTTACATGCATCAAAAGAAAGAGCAATAAATTTCCTGACGGGGTTTCCAGGGGGTCCATAAGCAGCCGCAGCGCTTTGGCCAGGGATCGCTATGCAGCCGCAATATGGCTGTATGAAGATCCCTGGCATTTTTTCCTATTTTCCCAATTTTATTTATGTTTATAGTGTGGGATTTTTTTTTTTAATTATGTGGGGTCCCCCCTCCTGAAACTTTGTAACCCCTTGTCCCCCATGCAGGCTGGGATAGCCAGAATGTGGAGCTCTGACCGATTGGGGCTTCACACCCTGACTATACCAGCTGCAAAAAAGGTCCCTTAATGCCGATTTTTGTTCCGGGGTATATGTTGTGGGGGCCCCCCAGGTTTATTTTGCCCTGGGGCCCCATTGTTGCTTAAACCGGCCCTGATTAGGGGGGACAGTGTTAGGGCAGCAAGGCGGCGGATGCGACGTCACAATGCCAATTCATTGATTTCAGCATGAAATTGATCGGGAATCGGTCTGAGGTGTATGTGCAGCCGACAGATCTCTCTAATCAGATTGGAGAGAGATTTGTCTCTTGGCCGAATCTGCCCATGATCACTAGATGTATGGCTACTTTTAGTGCAACGGCGGCAATAAGGCTGGGCGAACACTTGAGCCGTGCGAAATTGCAAGCGTTTCATGGAAATTGGATGTTGCTGCGTATGCATGGGCGTTTTTCGCATGCGATCTACCATTTTGGAGATATGGATGCCTTTAAATCCCTTGCGCACCGCGTTACCCTTCCCCGTCGCAAGCGCCATATAAGTCTATGGGGATTTGCACAGTTCACGCAATGCGACGCGGTGCGCTGGAAGTATCCAAATCGCCGCAATCCCAACGCAAAGGCTGCAGAGCGTTACCGCATGATCCGTGCTTACCGCACTGATTATGCAGCACTGGAAGTCAATGGGCGACGCAGCAAGTGTGCAGGACGGAAGTGCGAATGCGACGCAATGCACATGCGCACACCAACGGGAATCCCAGCGATGTGCCTGCCCAGCAGGGAGTATATCACTAGTGGATTTCTAAGGTGCGATGCAGTGCACCACAATTAATAGATGTGCATCCAGCATCAATAAATCGCAGCAAAAAGGGGCGTTTACGTTCAGCATTGCGCACACAAGCAGCACATGGTATCCTGGCATTGAACGGCACAACTTTGCTGAGTTGTGGGATGGAGCTGCCCAATTCAGCTGTCCTCAATGGTTCCTTTTTTCAGGTTAGAAGTATAGCGAGTCTCTGTTGCCTGTCATGCCTAATTGGGCGCCGCCATAGACAGTAATATTAACTACAGCTATAGCATTGCAGGGGGGAATTCCACTAAAAATGCTGTCATTTGGGTGCCGGCAATAGCAGTTAAAATGTGTACATGTGACAAAACTTTATTCCTTCATTATTATCCTGTATACAGTAGAACCCCTTTATAGTAAGCTCGGCATGTGCTGGCTCGCCAGCACACCGCGTTCCAGCGCTGACGTCACTCGTCTTTCCCCGCTGTTCCCCCGCCTCCGCTCTGTCTGTAGTTAGAGCAGGGCTACAAGAAAACAGCTGCCGATGTCCAATGTGCTCTAACTACAGGCGGAGCGGAGGTGGGGAGAGAAGAGTGACGTCAGCGCTGGAACTCAGGGAGCTGGTGAGTAAGACTTCCTATACTGGGGCATCACCTATACCTGGCTACAGGCTACATATACTGGGTCACCATCTATACCTGGCTACAGGCCACCTATACTGGGGCACCACCTATACCTGGCTACAGGCTACATATACTGGGTCACCATCTATACCTGGCTACCTATACTGGGGCACCACCTATACCTGGCTACAGGCTACCTATACTGGGTCACCACCTATACCTGGCTACAGGCCACCTATACTGGATCACCACCTATACCTGGCTACAGGCTACCTATATTGGGTCACCACCTAATACCTGGCTACAGGCCACCTATACTGGGGCACCACCTATACCTGGCTACAGGCTACCTATACTGGGTCACCACCTATACCTGGCTACAGGCTACCTATATTGGGTCACCACCTATACCTGGCGACAGACCACCTATACTATGGCTGGTACAACCTATACCTGGCTACCTATACTGAGTGCACCAACTGTACCTGGCTACTTATAATGGGGAACCACATATACTGGTGCACCACCTATACCATGCTACCTGTACTGGGGGCAACTATACCAGGCTACCTATACCAGGGCACCACTATAGCTGGATACCTATACTGGGGCACCTGTACCTGACCAGCCTATGCTGGGGCACCACCTATACAGTGGCTTGCAAAAGTATTTGGCCCCCTTGAAGTTTTCCAGCTGCTGATGTCCAATGTGCTCTAACTACAGGCGGAGCAGAGGTGGGGAGAGAAGAGTGACGTCAGCGCTGGAACTCAGGGAGCTTGTGAGTAAGACTTCCTATACTGGGGCACCACCTATACCTGGCTACAGGCTACCTATACTGGGGCACCACCTATACCTGGCTACAGGCCACCTATACTGGGTCACCACCTATACCTGGCTACAGGCTACCTATACTGGGTCACCACCTAATACCTGTCTACAGGCCACCTATGCTGGGGCACCACCTATACCTGGTTACAGGCTACCTATACTATGGCTGGTACAACCTATACCTGGCTACCTATACTGAGTGCACCAACTGTACCTGGCTACTTATACTGGGGAACCACATATACTGGTGCACCACCTATCCCTGGCTACCTGTACTGGGGGCAACTATACCAGGCTACCTATACCAGGGCACCACTATAGCTGGATACCTATACTGGGGCACCTGTACCTGACCAGCCTATGCTGGGGCACCACCTATACAGTGGCTTGCAAAAGTATTTGGCCCCCTTGAAGTTTTCCAGCTGCTGATGTCCAATGTGCTCTAACTACAGGCGGAGCAGAGGTGGGGAGAGAAGAGTGACGTCAGCGCTGGAACTCAGGGAGCTTGTGAGTAAGACTTCCTATACTGGGGCACCACCTATACCTGGCTACAGGCTACCTATACTGGGTCACCATCTATACCTGGCTACCTATACTGGGGCACCACCTATACCTGGCTACAGGCCACCTATACTGGGTCACCACCTATACCTGGCTACAGGCCACCTATACTGGGTAACCACCTATACCTGGCTATAGGCTACCTATACTGAGGCACCACCTATACCTGGCTACAGGCTACCTATACTGGGGCACCACCTATACCTGGCTACAGGCTACCTATACTGGGGCACCACCTATACCTGGCTACAGGCTACCTATACTGGGTCACCACCTATACCTGGCTACAGACCACCTATACTATGGCTGGTACCACCTATACATGGCTACCTATACTGAGTGCACCAACTGTACCTGGCTACTTATACTGGGGAACCACATATACTGGTGCACCACCTATACCTGGCTACCTGTACTGGGGGCAACTATACCAAGCTACCTATACCAGGGCACCACTATAGCTGGATACCTATACTGGGGCACCTGTACCTGACCAGCCTATGCTGGGGCACCACCTATACAGTGGCTTGCAAAAGTATTTGGCCCCCTTGAAGTTTTCCACAATTTGTCACATTACTGCCACAAACATGAATCAATTTTATTGGAATTCCACGTGAAAGACCAATACAAAGTGGTGTACACATAAGAAGTGGAACGAAAATCATACATGATTCCAAACATTTTTTACAAATCAATAACTGCAAAGTGGGGTGTGCGTAATTATTCAGCCCCTTTTGGTCTGCGTGCAGTCAGTTGCCCATAGACATTGCCTGATGAGTGCTAATGACTAAATAGAGTGCACCTGTGTGTAATATAATGTCAGTACAAATACAGCTGCTCTGTGACGGCCTCAGAGGCTGTCTAAGAGAATATTGGGAGCAACAACACCGTGAACTCCAAAGAACACACCAGACAGGTCAGGTATAAAGTTATTGAGAAATTTAAAGCAGGCTTAGGCTACAAAAAAGATTTCCAAAGCCTTGAACATCCCACGGAGCACTGTTCAAGCGATCATTCAGAAATGGAAGGAGTATGGCACAACTGTAAACCTACCACGACAAGGCCGTCCACCTAAATTCACAGGCCGAACAAGGAGAGCGCTGATCAGAAATGCAGTCAAGAGGCCCATGGTGACTCTGGACGAGCTGCAGAGATCTACAGCTCAGGTGGGAGACTCTGTCCATAGGACAACTATTAGTCGTGTACTGCACAAAGTTGGCCTTTATGGAAGAGTGGCAAGAAGAAAGCCATTGTTAACAGAAAAGCATAAGAAGTCCTGTTTGCAGTTTGCCACAAGCCATGTGGGGGACACAGCAAACATGTGGAAGAAGGTGCTCTGGTCAGATGAGACCAAAATGGAACTTTTTGGACAAAATGCAAAACGCTATGTGTGGCGGAAAACTAACACTGCACATCACTCTGATCACACCATCCCCACTGTCAAATATGGTGGTGGTGGCAGCATCATGCTCTGGGGGTGCTTCTCTTCAGCAGGGACAGGGAAGCTGGTCAGAGTTGATGGGAAGATGGATGGAGCCAAATACAGGGCAATCTTGGAAGAAAATCTCTTGGAGACTGCAAAAGACTTGAGACTGGGGCGGAGGTTCACCTTCCAGCAGGACAACGACCCTAAACATAAAGCCAGGGCAACAATGGAATGGTTTAAAACAAAACATATCCATGTGTTAGAATGGCCCAGTCAAAGTCCAGATCTAAATCCAATCGAGAATCTGTGGCAAGATCTACAAAACTGCTGTTCACAAACGCTGTCCATCTAATCTGACTGAGCTGGAGCTGTTTTGCAAAGAAGAATGTGCAAGGATTTCAGCCTCTAGATGTGCAAAGCTGGTAGAGACATACCCTAAAAGACTGGCAGCTGTAATTGCAGCAAAAGGTGGTTCTACAAAGTATTGACTCAGGGGGCTGAATAATTACGCACACCCCACTTTGCAGTTATTGATTTGTAAAAAATGTTTGGAATCATGTATGATTTTCGTTCCACTTCTCACATGTACGCCACTTTGTATTGGTCTTTCACGTGGAATTCCAATAAAATTGATGCATGTTTGTGGCAGTAATGTGACAAAATGTGGAAAACTTCAAGGGGGCCGAATACTTTTGCAACCCACTGTACAATGCCAAGCAGGGGTAGCTAAAGTACATGTAATTCTCAGAAGCAAAAAAAAAAAAAAGAGGGGAAATAATATCCTGAGAGGCTACCCCTCCTCTTGTCCCCCCCCCCCCCCCCAATTCCCTTTAGATTGTAAGCTCGCAAGGGCAGGGCTCTCTCCCCCTTTTGTGTCTTGGAAATCATTATACATTTTATTCATCATGTTACTTTTATCACTGTCATTACCAATTCTGTATTTTGTATCATTTTTTGTATTTTGTCACTAATTATGTATTTTGTATATTGGTGTACACCATTGTCTGTATTATGTACCCCATGTTTGTTTACTTGGTACAGCGCCACTAAATATGTTGGCTCTTTATAAATCAATAATTATAGTATACTACTCCCTCTGTATAAATCATTTGTGAGGCCACATCTGGAGTATGAAATACAGTTTTGGGCACCCCATTAAAGAAATGACATTGACCTTCTGGAACGAGTACATGGAGGAGCAACTCAATTATTCAGAGGCATGGGATATCTCACTTACCAAGAAAGGTTGGAGAAACTGGGCTTATTTAGCTTGGAGAAAAGGCGACGGAGAGGTGACCTGATTAGCATGTATAAATACATCAGAGGGCAATACAACAGCTTGGCAGATGAGCTTTTTGTGCCTAGATTTGTACCAATGACAAATGATCTGCGTATAGAGGAAAAAGGGTTTTGCCAGTTATTAAAATAAAATCTTTTAGTAAAAAAGGTATGAAAGTATCTTGGCGAGCTCCACTCTTACCACTAATCCTATCATTTCCTGTGGGTATGCTGCAAGAATCAACAAGATTCACCAACATGTAAATCATACATAAGAAGTCACACACTTTGCTCTGCCTCACAGTCCGGTTATAAGTGAAGAGAAGAGTCCCCAACCAAACGAGTTAGTTCCACTCCAATCTTCACATCTAATCCTCTCCTCATACGAAGCGCAAAAAGAGAGAGAGAAAAAATCTTTATCGCATAGACTATCAAATCAATTGAATTGAATTGAATTCCACCAAATATGTCCTGTTCAGTTTCTTATATGGTACCACCACTTTCTTGTGTAGCCACCGCCTTACAGAACCGCTCTCACCTTGAGCTATGGCTGCTTACACTAGGGTAACCATATTTTGATTTCCAAAAAAAGAGGACGACCGGGATGGTATGTGGGAAATTTTCTTTGCAGTACATCGGTGAAGCTGCACTTACGCTTCGGCATTTTTCCTGCTATACTGCTCCGCTCTCTGCTCTGCTCCCTGGCCTGTCTGCAGTCTGCACTGCTCCCTGTCTGTGTCGCTCTCTGCTCTGATCCCTGGCCTGTCTGTCTGTACTGCTCTCTGTCTGTGTCGCTCTCTGCTCTGCTCCCTGGCCTGTCTGTCTGCAGTCTGCACTGCTCCCTGTCTGTGTCGCTCTCTGCTCTGATCCCTGGCTTGTCTGTCTGTACTGCTCTCTGTCTGTGTCGCTCTCTGCTCTGATCCCTGGCCTGTCTGTCTGCAGTCTGCACTGCTCCCTGTCTGTGTCGCTCTCTGCTCTGATCCCTGGCCTGTCTGCACTGCTCCCTGTCTGTGTCGCTCTCTGCTCTGATCCCTGGCCTGTCTGTTTGCAGTCTGCACTGCTCCCTGTCTGTGTCGCTCTCTGCTCTGATCCCTGGCCTGTCTGTCTGCAGTCTGCACTGCTCCCTGTCTGTGTCGCTCTCTGCTCTGATCCCTGGCCTGTCTGCACTGCTCCCTGTCTGTGTCGCTCTCTGCTCTGATCCCTGGCCTGTCTGCACTGCTCCCTGTCTGTGTCGCTCTCTGCTCTGATCCCTGGCCTGTCTGCACTGCTCCCTGTCTGTGTCGCTCTCTGCTCTGATCCCTGGCCTGTCTGCACTGCTCCCAGTCTGTGTCGCTCTCTGCTCTGATCCCTGGCCTGTCTGCACTGCTCCCTGTCTGTGTCGCTCTCTGCTCTGATCCCTGGCCTGTCTGTCTGCACTGCTCCCGGTCTGTGTCGCTCTCTGCTCTGATCCCTGGCCTGTCTGTCTGCAGTCTGCACTGCTCCCTGTCTGTGTCGCTCTCTGCTCTGATCCCTGGCCTGTCTGTCTGCACTGCTCCCTGTCTGTGTCGCTCTCTGCTCTGATCCCTGGCCTGTCTGTCTGCACTGCTCCCTGTCTGTGTCGCTCTCTGCTCTGATCCCTGGCCTGTCTGCACTGCTCCGTCTGTGTCACTCTCTGCTCTGATCCCTGGCCTGTCTGCACTGCTCCCTGTCTGTGTCGCTCTCTGCTCTGATCCCTGGCCTGTCTGTCTGCACTGCTCCCGGTCTGTGTCGCTCTCTGCTCTGATCCCTGGCCTGTCTGCACTGCTTCCTGTCTGTGTCGCTCTCTGCTCTGATCCCTGGCCTGTCTGTCTACACTGCTCCCGGTCTGTGTCGCTCTCTGCTCTGATCCCTGGCCTGTCTGCACTGCTCCCTGTCTGTGTCGCTCTCTGCTCTGATCCCTGGCCTGTCTGCACTGCTTCCTGTCTGTGTCGCTCTCTGCTCTGATCCCTGGCCTGTCTGTCTACACTGCTCCCGGTCTGTGTCGCTCTCTGCTCTGATCCCTGGCCTGTCTGCACTGCTCCCTGTCTGTGTCGCTCTCTGCTCTGATCCCTGGCCTGTCTGCACTGCTTCCTGTCTGTGTCGCTCTCTGCTCTGATCCCTGGCCTGTCTGTCTGCACTGCTCCCTGTCTGTGTCGCTCTCTGCTCTGATCCCTGGCTTGTCTGTCTGCACTGCTCCCTGTCTGTGTCGCTCTCTGCTCTGATCCCTGGCCTGTCTGTCTGCTCCCTGTCCTGTCTGCACTGCCGCTCTGATCCCTGGCCTCTGGCCCTCTGCAGTCTGCACTCTCTCTGCACTACTGCGTCTGTGTCGCAGCTATAATTACTGCTCCCACAAGCCACGCAGCACCAGCGTGACTTCACTTCACTGAACTCAATCCCTAGCCTAAACTCCGCCCTGTGCTGCCGCCCCTCTGCTCCGCAATTTGCTCTCAGTGGATGGGGTCGGAGGCGGAGCAGAAGCGATTGATTGGCTTAGAGCAGTTTGGAACGAGCCGGCTCTTTGGGAGCCGAGCGGCCGAGCCAGAAGAGCCGATGCTTAAAGAGTCGGAATTCCCATCACTAGACTGAGACTCAGCTCTTTAGAAAGCATCGGCTCTTCTGGCTCGGCCACTCGGCTCCCTTTAAAGAGCCGGCTCGTTCGGCTCCCAAACGGCTCTTCACTACCCGGACATTTCTAAAACCCGCCAGGACGCCCCGGACAGGTTGGAAAAAGTGGACGTGTCCGGGCAAAAGAGGACGCCTGGTCACCCTAGCCTAGGCCGCACAGACAGCTTACATACCATGATGTGATTGAACCAAAACGATTTTCACCGTCTTCCAGCTCCCAGCACGACATACAGGCAATTATCCCATAAAAAACATAAAAATACAAATCATAACGTAGGCTGCATAAACAATAGCTGGATGGAGGGAAACCGCTATCAAAAACTGTCAAACTGTCACCGTGTCTTTTATAAGGACCACTGCTTATCCACACTGTGTTACCAACACCTTCAGGGACCGCGCTCACCTTAAGAACAGGCTGCCCCAATCACAGACCGCTAGCCAGCGTGTATATGCACGGTACTGCAACTCCCAGCACTCCCCAGTGCCAAATGCTCACTCCCTCCACAGCTTCCAACACAAATGCAGCCCACTGCAACTGGATACAACGAATATAGCATAAAACCTTATATTTATTTAAGATTATTAAGATCAGTAGCCTGTACTTAAAGAGACACTGAAGTCTCAAAAAAACCATATTTTTGTTTAACATATTAGCCCTAACTAAACCGACGCATCCCCCGCTGTAATCTAACTAAATCCCACCTCCCTCTCCCCCGCAAAATCCATGACTTTCTTGGTCGTGGATTTTGCTGCCCTGTGCGCTTCCGTGAGAGGCAGAGCTATGAGCTGCAGCTCTGCCTCACACACACGTCTTTCAGCGGCGGATCTCCGCCTCTCCCCCGCCCCTCTCAGTGTAGGAAGCCTGAGATGGGCGGGGGAGAGGCGGAGATACGCGCTGATAGACGCGCTGAGAGGCAGAGCTGCGGCTCATAGCTCTGCCTCACACGGAAGCCCTGCCTGGATTGCCCCCCAGGGAGTTTGGGGGGATTTTGATAGTTTACAGCGGCGGAAATGCGGCAGTTTAGTTAGGGCTAAGATATTAAACATATTTGTGAAATAAAAATACTTTTTTTTTGAGGCTTCAGAGTCTCTTTAAAGCAGTAGGATTAGCCATACTAGGCCAGGGAAAAAAACACATATATAAGTAGATAAATACTTGATCTACTTACATAACACATGTATTGTACTGTCCACGTTTTGATTTCAGTGAATGTTATATAGTAAATGTTGAGAATTCTGTTCCTGGTGGGCGCCATGTCTTTTGCCCACAGTTAAGGCTAACTCGTGATGTCATTTCTGCCCTTTACTTTTTTTGTTGTCTCCTCCAATCGCTGAGTCACCTCAGCCTTGCTTGTAAACACAAGTGAGTAGGGGATTAGGTTTCAGATAAGAAACTAAGCAGGGAAATAAAGGGAAGAAGAGGAATATATTATAGATAAAAAGAAACCCCAGCATGCAATTATTTGGCAGCGACTACTAAAGGGCCAGCGCTCCTAAAGTATGTGATAACTCCAAATCATAACAGCAGAAAAAGTTTTGAATGCAGGATTAGCATCTTTATCACTTAATACACTCAGACCAGTTGCTGTTGAAATTTGATTTTTATGGTGACAATACCGCTTTAAAGAGGGCTTGGATACTTTCCTTGCATTGAAGGGCATCCAGGGTCATAGTTATTGGGTAAATCCCAGAAGAGTTGATCCAGGGATTTATCTGACTGCCATCTGGAGTCGGGAAGGAATTTTTCCCTTTTAGGCTAATTGGCCCAGGCCTTATAAGGTTTTTAGTTTTCCCTGGATCAACTGGGCTATATGCAGGTTCAGGATGGTGTTTTTAACTTTTTTTTTTCCTCTGGTTGGACGGATGTCTGTTTTCAACCTAACTATGGAATACTTTTAAAGAGTCCACAGAGCGCTGGATCTTTACTGTTTTATTTGTCTCTGTTTGAAGAATTGAGCAGCCAGACTTTGTACTTCATGTGGTTGGCGCTGATTATTTTATGTCTATTGGGCGTTTTCGTCAGTCTCCATGCTGGCGGAACCCGCTGTAGATGTGTGGAAAACAGGAAGTGAGATTTCAAGACCTCGCCCTCTGAACAGGAAGCCAGCACAGAGCAGGGGTGCCCGGAGTTTTTTTGGCAACCCGGAGGGAGATGCAATTCGGGGTCCGGCAAGCGACAGATCCCTGAATTACCCGTGCGCTGGCCGCAGACAATAGCATTACTGCAGTAGCTGCGCCAAGCTCCGGCGATCACCAGAAAACCTTGCTTTGTCCTCAAAGGCCGAGGACCTCATGCATCTTTTCGAACAGCTTAACCTTTTGGGGACCGCCTGTATTAGATCCTACGCCGCACTTGTGGCTGTTCTAGCCTTATGCGGCGTAGGATCTATGCCGCCTGCTGTTTCCGCTCCCGACGCGATTGTGCGCACCCGAGTGGGGGAGACTAAGCTATCATATGACAGCTGACATCTCCCCTCCGTGATCAGGAGCCGTCGCGTATGGCTGCTGATCATGTGATCACTACGATCGCCGGCGGATTGTAGTGATCCCTGTTACTGATGCGGCGGTAGGGGGGGGGAAGAAGAGGATCCACTCACCTCCCTGACGTTCCCATGACGATCGGCACTTCCCTTGGCTCTCGCCGGGATGCCTGCTCTCTCTGACATAAGTGCCGGGTCCCGGCTTGATGATGTCATCAAGCTGCAACCCGGAACTGAGAGTCAGTACGAGCGGAGATGCCGGTGTAATGTCTGATTGTGCTGCCCGGAAGCTCCCTTCCACACTGAGTAGCAGGCATGCTGGTTCCGGGGCTCCCTTCCACACTGAGTAGCACACATGCTCAGTGTGAAGTTAATTATGCTGCTGATGGTAATATAATAAATATCTCCGCTCCCACACCTCTTACACTCCCCAAATTTTCAGGGTAGGGAGGGGATCTCCTGAACGACCTCTATGCCAAATTGCTGCCCCCGAGCCCCGCTGGTTCAGGAGATAGATTAGAGAAATCTATCTCGGGAACCAGCGGGTCTCGGGGGCTGCAATTTGGCATAGAGGTCATTCTGGGGGTTCCCTCCCTACCCTGAAAATTTGGGAGCGGAGATATTTAGTATTTTACCTCCAGCAGCATCATTCTATAGGAACTGTGGCCGCACAGCCTCCTACTGCACATGCGGAGCAGCGCAAATCCTCAGGCAGCGCAATCAGACACAACACCGTCCGAAGCGGTCCACAGCTGCTCATCGCTGGAGCCTGGAAGGTGAGTAATGGCTGCTGCATACGGGGGGGGGGAACACACCTCGCTACAGGGGGGTGGGGGGGCACCGTGCCCAACAAGCCTCACTGGGTATCTGGCTGCCTGACCCCCCAAACGCGTGTCCCACCCCCCCCTTCAGCAAAAACACCTTGTACCTTAAAGAGAACCAGAGACTAAGCACCCTTATATATTTTACCATATATATCAATCAATGGGAACATGACCGTAAACAGCTACTCTGCTCTTTGTTTTATTTTTCACTGCTCAGTCTTCTTGTTATAAGCTCTGATAAAAACCTCAACTGAGCATTCAGTCTGGCTTTGCTCAGGAATCATTATAGCTGAGTCTGTCTTCTGTGATGTCCAAGCTTAGTCTCCAGGGCCCCAGAGCGTGCTTACAGGCCCCCTGAGTTAGTAGCCAACACAGACTAAAAGAGGTGAGTGCAGCCCAGAAAGGTAAGTTCACTCTGTGGCAAGTAGTCTGCAGGGGGGGGGGATAGGTCCACTATTAATTTTGGGATAGACCGGAGGGGCCCAATCATCTGGGGCCCTGGGCATCTGCCTCGTTTGACCCTATGGACGTGCCGGGCCTGAAAGAGACTCCGTAACAAAAAATGCATCCAGTTTTTTATCATCCTACAAGTTCCAAAAGCTATTCTAATGTGCTCTTGCTTACTGCAGCACGTTCTACTATCACCATCTCTGTAATAAATCAACTTATCTCTCTCTTGTCAGACTTGTCAGCCTGTGTCTGGAAGGCTGCCAAGTTCTTCAGTGTTGTGGTTCTGCTATGAACTCCGCCTTCCAGGCCCCTCTCTGCACACTGCCTGTGTGTTATTTAGATTAGAGCAGCTTCTCTCTTATCTTTTACAAGCTGGATAAATCCTCCTCTGAGCTGGCTGGGCTTTCACATACTGAGGAATTACATACAGGCAGAGCTGTCTGCACTCTGCAGGAAGAAACAGCCTGACACTTCAGTGGAAGATAGCTGCAGGTGGAAAGAAACACACAAATGATCTCTTGAGATTCAAAAGGAAGGCTGTATACAGCCTGCTTGTGTATGGATGTATTTTCTATGTGTGGACATACTGTACATCAACCTACTTCCTGTTTTGGTGGCCATTTTGTTTGTTTATAAACAAACTTTTTAAAACTGTTTTTAACCACTTTTAATGCGGCGGGGAGCGGCGAAATTGTGACAGAGGGTAATAGGAGATGTCCCCTAACGCACTGGTATGTTTACTTTTGTGTGATTTTAACAATACAGATTCTCTTGAAGGAAGGAAAGACACGTAAAAATCATACACCGAGCATCCAGCTTCCTTCTTACACCTTTTATTTGTTTTTCTTTTTTTATTAACAAATGTATTATTTTATATGACAATGTCATCTTAAAATTAAGCTATATAAATTATGCAAAAGAAAGAAAAACAAAACGCACCCTTTTTTCCACACATGACTAAACTCAGAGATGATTGTGTCACGAATATATGCGATCCAACAGGCAAAGCGTAAGCGGGACGTATTTCCCTCGTAGGAAGAGCTGACAATCCTTATAGGTCCGTGACCTGTATCCGCATGAGACGCCAATAAGGGTGGTCAGTTAGAAGCCAGTCATTTCAAGTTGATGCAAATGTTATGCAGCTTGTAATCAGACCAATCAAATACAGCAGTTACTGCCTTCGATTGGTCCAATTCGACGTTGTGTAAAATAGCATACAATTTGCATCAACTCCAAGGGTTACAAGCAACTCATGGACAGTTTCACTGGCTTCCCTCCAGGCAATCAGGTTTCCTCTCATACCCCTCAGAACATTCCGGTTGGTAAACTAGTGAAGCCCCCTCCCCCCACCCGGCAAATGTGGGTCAGGAGTTCGGAACGGTGAGCCCCTCTGAGGGACTTAATAAATTCAGAATAACGTGATCGTGCCACTTGAATAATGCTGACCAGGTCCTCCAGCACCCAAGGCTGAGACAGCAAAGTGCGCCCCTCCATCCCTACCACTCCAGCTGTCACACAATGATTGCTATTACACTAAGAGGGCCACAGGGCCCATAACCTCCCCAACACCTTAATATCTAGTTATATGGCTTGCAGTCACTGTCATGTATCCCCTTTTCTTATTTCTTTCTGCTTCATACACAATTAGGAATGACAGCTGAATGAATTGTGCGCCCCCTCCTGCACTACGCCCTGAGGCTGGAGCCTCTCCAGCCTATGTCTCGGCCCGGCCCTGCTGACCACATTAAATTAACGTTACATTCCATGATTCCGCTACACTCCAATAGATCCGCCGCACTATGATCACTGCTAAGGAAAAACAAAAAGAATCATGTTTCACAAGTGGCTGAAATGGTTAATAGAGATCACCAATGAAATTCTAGTAATCCTGGGTTTGCATGCAAATTGCATTCTGCCTGCAATTGGGCCAATGAAATGCACTTCCTGCCTATTTGGCTTATTAAACGTGCATGCAAGCTGGAACTATTACCGTCGCTTTGGCCATTTCTAATGGTTAGTTAAAAAAAAAAAAAAACTTTCACTTTCTCCTGGAGCCCTGTCACGTGACTATGCCTATAGTAAGCTGTGCAACATTGAGCTCACCCTTTCTAATGGTTAATAAAAAATAATAAAAAAAAAAGTTACTTTCACTTTCTTCTGGAGCCCTGTCATGTGACTATGCCTACAGGATGCACTGATCCTGTGTGACAGACTGCTATTTTGCTCACTTACTGCTGACTTTCACTGAACAGGATAAGGAGGTCAGGGTTGCTTCTGGCACTATATTCAGATATCCTGAAGCAGTAAATCTCATTTTCTGAGACACTGAGCAAAGTCGTGCTTTGTTACCATGGATACAGGTCCCTCCTATACAAAATTTTTCGGCTACGGTTTAGTCTCCATCAGCGCACTGTGGCAGCCATTTTGTTGGAATGATAGATCCACACCATACATTAAAAAAATTCTTATAAATAAAGTTTTAACCCACAAAATGGCTGCTTTGGTTTTAGTGTTGGTGTACAGAGCTCTGTGCATTCGCTGTGCAAACCCCAATTTATGACGTAAAGCTAAGGGGTAGGACAATATAAACGGTGACCATATCCACCAAAAACATGTAAAAACCATCACAAAATAACATAATTATTCTCAGCTGAGCAGAAATCTGAGGATTACAGGATATTTTTTACAGTGTTATACAAATTATTATTGTAACAAAAAAAACAAAACAAAAAAAAAACCTTAAATCTTCAACAAAAGCTTGTTATGTCCAAGAACCAGATACACCCATTTCCCTACCAATAAGGGAATTGCAAGAGAGAGAAGGGATCGGGGAGGAGTGGAAGAGAGGATTAGAGAGAGAGAGACGTGGGTGGAGTAAGAGGGGAGGATAGAGAGAAAGGGGGTGGAGAGAGACATGGGTGGAGAGTAATTGGGGAATACAGAGAGAATGGAAGGGAGGGGAGTGGAAAGAGAGATGTGGGTGGAGAGTAAGGGGGGGGGGGGATAGAGAGAAAGGGGTTGGAGAGAGACTTGGATGGATATCCATGCATGGATATAGAGAGAATGGAAGGGAGGGAAGAGGAAAGAGATGTGGGTGGAGAGTAAGGGGGGACAGTAGAGAGAAAAGAAGGGAGGGGGAGAGAAAGGGAGGGGGGTGGAAAGAGAGATGTGGGTGGAGGGTAAGGCAGGGGGTCGAGAGACGTGGGTGGAGAGTAAGGCGGAGGAGAGAGAGACATGGGTGGAGGGAGGATAAAGAGAGAGGGGTGGAGAAAAATAGAGGGGAGAGGAGAGAAAGAGACAAGGAGGTGGAGAGAATGGGGAGAGGAGAAAAAGAGAGAGGGGTTGTGAGAAATGGAGAGAGGAGGAGAGAGAGGGGGGAGGGACTTAAAGAGACACTGAAGCGGAAAAAAATGATGATATTATGATTTGTATGTGTAGTACAGCTAAGAAATAAAACATTAAGATCAGATACATCAGTGTAATTGTTTCCAGTACAGGAAGAGTTGAGAAACTCCAGTTGTTATCTCTATGCAAAAAAGCAATTAAGCTCTGCGACTTTCAAAGTCGTGGAGAGGGCTGTTATCTGACTTTTATTATCTCAAGTGTTATTGAACTATTTACTTTTTCTCTGCTAGAGGAGAGGTCATTAGTTCACAGACTGCTCTGAAAGACTCATTTTGAATGCTGAGTGTTGTGTAATCTGCACATATTAGAGAATGATGCAATGTTAGAAAAAAACACTATATACCTGAAAATAAAAGTATGAGAATATTTTCTTTGCTGCTAATCTTCTAGTAATTATTCATAGTACACAACCAATTCATTATATCATATATTTTTTTTTCGCTTCAGTGTCTCTTTAAGAATGTCAGTTTTGTATCAGCTGAATATGGCAGAACATAAGCAAAATATATAAGATGTCATCTATCCCCAGTTCAGGCAATGTTTTCATATGCAATTTATAGACCTTTACTTCACATTGATTGTGCACTATAAAAAAAAAAAAAAAGTTCTGTAAAAACGGATGTGACTTCTGCTAAGTAAAATTACCAGCAGACCCTCCTCAGTGATCAACACCAGCCTTCTAACAACGGGCCAAGAAACGGCGACGCTGCACCCCGATCGCACACTGACACTATGACCAGCCTACTGACGAAAATAAAGAGGGGAGGGGCTAGTCTGTCAAAGAGCTGGAAATGGGTGGCTGACGTGCCCTGTGCTCCGCCCCCTCATTGCTGCCTCTAGAACACACCAAAATGGCCAATGAGGTTCACTTCCTGTGGATTTGCCCAATCCCAAGCTGCATTCAATTTGCATACAAGCCAGAATTGGCCAATCCTACCAGGGACCTAACTGAAGAGGCCATGTAATGTCATCACTGGACCTTTCTGGCAATTACATTTATTCAGCAACGGACAGGTTTGTTTAGTGGAAATGGGGAGATCGACCTTGAGGACACAGACAGAAAAAAAATAAAAACCATCCATCTTTGGCCAGCAGAACAGGGACCTCGGGGGGGTGGGGAGGTAATGGTGAAGGAGTTTTTTTGGGTGTAAGTAAGCGTGAAACTAGGCGCCACTATAGCAGCAATGCTAAAGTGGGCAGGGCGCGTAAGGGTAATACACGGAACCCCAAATTACACCTCCCTCAGAGTTGCGATGGCTCGGCGAGAGAAATAGTATTCAACGCCGCCGGGAATTTGAGCGGCAGCAGCCCAGCTCAACGCCGGCGTATATATACGAACGCACGTTATGGTGCTGCTCGGTAAGCAGTTGCTGAATGCCCCATGGATTGTTGAAGAAGCGGGTTTCAGGCTAGCACTCTGAATGTCATAGTGATCTGTACCGCAGGGCATTCTGGGACTTTTAGTAACCAGTCTGTGTCACAGCTGCTTCTGGAGTGAATGCAAGAGCCACACCAAGCTGAATACTGCAGCCTAATTTGCAGTCATGAGTATCCCTTAATACAGTGCTGTCCAACTTCACCCCTCAAACGCTGAGGTCCTCATTTTTGGAACAGCTTAAAAGAGGACCTGTAGTGAAAATAACATAATGAATAACATTGCTTATTTTTTAACAATATTAATTGATAGATGATTTAGTCAGTGTTTGCCCATTGTAAAATCGTTCTTCTCCCTGATTTACATTCTGAAATGTGTCACTGGTGGTGACATCTTTAGTCCTGCCAGTTGGTCTGTACGGAATGTTCGTTACTTAGAGTCCTGCGCACAGAGGGAGGTACTGCTTGCTTCGCAGTTGGAAAAAAAAGCCGTTATTTCCCACAATGCAACGAGGTTCACAGACAGGTAACTGTCAGGACCACAGTGATGACATCACATTGTGGGAGGGATTTCACCACAATATCAGCTATACAGACCCCCTGATGATGTATTAGAGAAAAGGTAAAGATTTCTGGTGGGAAAGGGGGTATCAGCTACTGATTGGGATGAAGTTCAATTCTTGGTAACAGTTCCTCTTTAGATGAACTGATGGGACTGAGTGAAGAAGGGTGTGGTTCTGCAACAAGAACACATTTCTCCATTTCTCAGTCCATCCTACACACCGGCCTGGCTATGACCCTAAGAAAGCCCTGCCTTAAAATATTACTTTGCCCTTGTTGAAAAATGGAGGGAGAAGCCCCAGGCCACATGGGCCCAGTGAGAAGCTACAAACTTCGGCTCACATAATCCACCTCTCCCTGAAGCTTATGCCACCACACTACACCTCCGCTGCAACCAAAATAAACTCACCAGCTCGACAAAAGCGCACGCCCTAAAATGCAATGCAGCCGCCGTTCCACTGGCTGCTGACATTCCTGCATTGCATTGTGGGTATTTGGGGTAGAGAGAGCGCCGGAGCCCTGACTTAGAGCTTAAGGCACACTAAAGTTTTACAAAAAACAATAAAGTTACGCGCAGGCACTTTGTGAAGCCTGCTCTCACGGCCTTGCACCGGTCAGACGTATTTTTACACTCAAAGACCTCTGATGAAGATACTCGCTGTGCAGCACAAGTGGAGGTGGCACAAGCTCCAGGTAAGGGGGCAGAAACAGAAGGGCAAACACAGTGGCGGGTCTGAGGGTGACGCAACGCACTTCCTGTCCCTGCTCCTCTGAAAGGGAAACCCCTGATCTTCCTACGCAGGCTGCTCTATGTAAAAGTGATTGCATAAACAGCAAACAGGGCATGAAGGTAAGGCGGAAACCATGTTGATAAAAAAACAACAAAAAAGAAGACACAAGGCATCTGTCCAGTTTACATCTTATAGAAATAAACAAAACCCTCCACGTATAGATCTTCACGATAGGCTTAGCTAAAGTCCTGACTCTTCAGGTGTGGCGTAGGCAGTGGATGGGAGGGTTGGGCATATCGTAAACCCGCCTCCTCTCTTCATAGTCGTCTGTGTCGGTAGAGTCATCGTCGTGGAGGAAGCAGTCATTGCAGCATTCATCCTGAAAACACAAAGAGACAAAGCTTCAGTGACTACAGGACAAATAGAAGACATTCCTGGCATTCTCTAAACAAGAGTGAAAGTAAACTTTAAATATGTTAGAATGTGTAATTCAGCAGCAAAAGAATAACTGGCAGCTTTCTGCGGTTTTCTATCCGTGTCAAGCGACTCATGCTGCCAGCTCACAATTCTGGTCAATGAGGAAGCTGTGAGGGGTGTGAACATGCAAATGATGCAGGAGGGTAGCCTCATCCTATTGGTTTATATTAACTAAAGCACATCACCTGTATATTCTCCTATACACAAACAAACAAACACAGAACATTTAAATCGTGCCTTTCTCCTGGCAGACTCAAAGCGCCAGAGCTGCAGTCACTAGGGGGGCTCTATAGGCAGTAGCAGTGTTAGGCCAGAGCTGCAGCCACTAGGGGAAGCTCTATAGGCAGTAGCAGTGTTAGGCCAGAGCTGCAGCCACTAGGGGGCGCTCTATAGGCAGTAGCAGTGCTAGGCCAGAGCTGCAGCCACTAGGGGGAGCTCTATAGGCAGTAGCAGTGTTAGGCCAGAGCTGCAGCCACTAGGACGCGCTCTATAGGCAGTAGCAGTGTTAGGCCAGAGCTGCAGCCACTAGGGGGCGCTCTATAGGCAGTAGCAGTGTTAGGCTAGAGCTGCAGTCACTAGGGAGCGCTCTATAGGCAGTAGCAGTGTTAGGCCAGAGCTGCAGCCACCAGGGGACACTCTATAGGCAGTAGCAGTGTTAGGCCAGAGCTGCAGCCACTAGGGGGCGCTCTATAGGCAGTAGCAGTGTTAGGCCAGAGCTGCAGCCACTAGGGGGCGCTCTATAGGCAGTAGCAGTGTTAGGCCAGAGCTGCAGCCACTAGGAGGCGCTCTATAGGCAGTAGCAGTGTTAGGCCAGAGCTGCAGCCACTAGGGGGCGCTCTATAGGCAGTAGCAGTGTTAGGCCAGAGCTGCAGCCACTAGGAGGCGCTCTATAGGCAGTAGCAGTGTTAGGCCAGAGCTGCAGCCACTAGGGGGCGCTCTATAGGCAGTAGCAGTGTTAGGCCAGAGCTGCAGCCACTAGGGGGCGCTCTATAGGCAGTAACAGTGTTAGGCCAGAGCTGCAGCCACTAAGGGGTGCTCTATAGGCAGTAGCAGTGTTAGGCCAGAGCTGCAGCCACTAGGGGGGCTCTATAGGCAGTAGCAGTGTTAGGCCAGAGCTGCAGCCACTAGGGGGTGCTCTATAGGCAGTAGCAGTGTTAGGCCAGAGCTGCAGCCACTAGGGGGCGCTCTATAGGCAGTAGCAGTGTTAGGCCAGAGCTGCAGCCACTAGGAGGCGCTCTATAGGCAGTAGCAGTGTTAGGCCAGAGCTGCAGCCACTAGGGGGCGCTCTATAGGCAGTAGCAGTGTTAGGCCAGAGCTGCAGCCACTAGGGGGCGCTCTATAGGCAGTAACAGTGTTAGGCCAGAGCTGCAGCCACTAAGGGGTGCTCTATAGGCAGTAGCAGTGTTAGGCCAGAGCTGCAGCCACTAGGGGGTGCTCTATAGGCAGTAGCAGTGTTAGGGAGACTTTGCAATTTCAGGCTACTCAAAAGCTCCTTCAGTTCTCTGAAATGTGAGGTGGCAGAGTTATTAGTTTCAGATGTCCAGTTTATGATAGACAGGAAACAAGCCACCAATCAAAAGGTAAAAAAAATAAAAGTTGTGGTCCTATATCCCAACAGCAGAAGAAAGGCTTCACCCAGCGTGTCCTCCTCAGATAGTGTGCTACACTGCGGGGGTGACTTACTTACTGTGGCAAGGTTAGACACGCGGAAGGTTGGGCACTGCATGTGGAAACGTGGAATAGTCACATTGAAGACCTCGCTCTTCTTGTCCAGCCGGTGGAATGTGTAGTAGCCCTCCATGTAGCCGGTGGTGGTGGAGAACGTGGTGCAGCTGGTGTACTCGTAGGTCTGGCCCGCCCTCAGTATCGGGTAATCTCCTGCAGGTGCAACACAACAGCATGAGGCCCATTCACTGCACAAAGCAGAGGAAGCCTGGCAGAACCACATATAGTATATAGAGACACAAATAATAACCTTATTAGAGAAGGCTGAGCCCTACAACTTAACCTTAAATAAATACGATTAAAAACTTCGGTGGTGCTACTGGACGTATTTGTGTAGTGACAAGATCAGCGGTTTGAGGCTCGGTAGTGATTGATAACCCCAATAGTTAGTGGTAGGGGTTACCTCAATTCACACTGCTATATAGACAATAAAATAACACTCTACGTAGAAAAACACTACATGTTTCACCCCTTAAAATGGGGGCTTCGTCAGGGGTACAAAAAAGTGCCCATGCGAGCGTGCCTAGTGCTAAAATGCATTCCTCTATACAAATAATTCACATATCACAAAATTGTAGCCTTTCGGCTACAGTATCAGCTACAACTTCATACATGCCTGCAGGCTGTAAGCTGTGTAATGCATTATAGAGCTGGAGGGAAGGAAGGAGGGAAAGGGAGGGGGGGGGGGGAGAGAAAAAGATAGAGAAAGCAAGGGAAGGAAGAAATAAAGGAAGAAAGAAAGAAAGAGAGAGAGAGAGATGGGGCGAGAGAGAGAGAGGGCGAGAGATGGGGCGAGCGAGAGAGGGGGCGAGAGAGAGAGAGAGAGAGGGCGAGAGATAGAGAGAGGGCGAGAGAGGGGGCGAGCAAGAGAGGGAGAGAGAGAGAGGAGGGAAAACAAGAGGAAGCAACAACAACAAAATATTTGTAGAGCGCTTTTCTCCCTTAGGACTCAATGCGCAAACACCAAGAAGAAAGAAGGAGGGAGAGTGGGAGGAAAGAGGAGAAAGAGAGGGAGGGGAGGAGAAATGGAGACACACACACACACAATTAGAACTTGCCAATCTAAACTAGAGGAGAGTGCATTTGGCTGGCCTCATATCCAAGCTGTCTGCAATTGGCATACAAGTCAGATTCAACAGAACCTCATTGGCCATCTTCAATGAGCTGAACCAACCCAACCGCAATCTCAGATCTGCACACGAGCTTCTTCTATCCTCTTCTACAATTACCTCCTCACATTCACGTGTACAAGACTTCTCACGTGCCTCACCCCTCCTCTGGAATGCCCTTCCACAACACATCTGCCACTCTCCCACCTTCGAAATCTTTAAACGTTCCCTCAAAACCCACCTTTTCCGACAAGCATATTCTCTAGCTTAGGCCATGCACCCACTAAATAACCTAATTACACACTGCCTGTACATATACTGTATACTTCCCCCACCTCTTGTTTCCACCCCATTCCTTTAGATTGTAAGCTCACAAGGGCAGGGCTCTCACCCTTTTGTGTCATGGAATGTTATTAATTCAATTGCTTGAACTCTGTTAGACATTTATACATTTTAGTCATCATGTTAAATCAAATTGTAATCAGCAGTGCTGTATCTTGTATCAGTGTTCATATTTCATGTATATCATTGTCTGTATCATTATGTATCCCTTGTTTGTATTCTTACATTGTACAGCGCCACGGAATATGTTGGCGCTTTATAAATAAATAAATAATAATAATAATAATAATAATAATGAGCTCTTTGTAAACGTGTCCAGCTGGAACCTCACACAACATAACTGCATACAACACTTATCTACTACTTCCGGGCCCTGGATTACCTT